>NW_019212896.1:0-45373 GCF_000938715.1 Lachancea lanzarotensis
AACAATCGGTGTCTCAACGTAGTAGATAGTTTCGGTCGTTGGAATACCGTCAGAACCAGTGAAAGTGGTCAACTCTGTGGAGTAGGTAGATGTTACTGACCCAGTCCATCCTGTGACAGTAGTGGAGTTCTTTCCGACGATTGGGGTTTCCACGTAGTAGATTGTTTCGGTGGTTGGAATACCATCTGAACCGGTGAAGGTGGTCAACTCTGTGGAGTAGGTAGATGTTACTGACCCAGACCATCCGGTGACAGTAGTGGAGTTCTTGCCAACAATTGGGGTCTCGACGTAGTAGATAGTCTCCGTAGTAGCAATACCGTCAGACCCAGTGAAGGTGCTTATAGCGGTCGAGTAGGTAGAGGTCACTGACCCAGTCCATCCGGTGACAGTAGTGGAGTTCTTGCCGACAATTGGAGTCTCCACGTAATAGACTGTCTCGGTTGTAGCAATACCGTCAGACCCAGTGAAGGTGCTTATAGCGGTCGAGTAGGTAGAGGTCACTGAGCCAGTCCATCCTTTCGTTGTGGTCGAGCTCTTACCGACGATTGGAGTCTCCACGTAGTAGACTGTCTCTATCGTTGGGATACCATCAGACCCGGTGAACGTTGTCAATGCAGTAGAGTATGTCGACGTTACCGACCCAGTCCATCCCTTGATGGAAGTTGAGCTCTTGGCTACGACTGGAGTCTCCACATAGTAGACTGTGTCAACAGATCGATAACCGTCGCTTCGGGTCACTGTGACAAGTGTAGTCGAATAAGTCGTGGTCACAGAGCCGCTGTACGATCTTGTCGATCTACTCGTGCTTTGATAAGTGGTGGGGCTCTCTTCGACAATGACATTGTTTGTCGTCAGCTGTCCCAGGGAATTAGTGAACGTAGAAACGGTAGTATAAGAAGAAGTGTACGATTCAGTCCACACTACCTTGGTGTGGTCTGCTGGTACGTCACAATTGGGCCCGTCTGGTGTGGAAAAAATGTAGGTTGCCCAATCTGTATGTTGAACGCCTTGCGGGTCGTTAAAATAGAACTTCAATCCACCAAGATAGTTTCGGTTCACGAAGAAGAGACGAATAGGATAGTAAACACCTGCGATCAAATCGACACTAATTGTGCTGGAGGTTTGGGGCCAGATCGCAAAAAGAGTGAAGGGGCCGGGGTTTGATACCGATTGGCCGACTTGGCAACAATTGAAAGCATTGCCTGCTCCTACGTTGATGTATGACAAGTCATCGACGTAATTGAGGTCGAAGATGTAGGTACCACTTTCAGGCGGCAAGAAGTAACCTGTAACCAGCATAGAGAAGTTTGTGACCGTCAACAAGTTTGGATAGTTGTAGTTGCTAGGCATGTATCTTTTCACGATGGAACAGCTACCGCTCACACTGCCCGAATCGAATGTCAAGTCTGTCACACCAGAACTCCTGCCCTGTTCACCGTACCCGTAAGTTTCGTAGCCACCATGGAGGTATGCAGAGTTTGAGTAAATCGGATCGTAGCAGGGACTGCTGCCAACACGAATAGGCATACTGTAGAAGGTGACAGAAAAACCAGACGTTAGCAGGGTTGGTTTACATCCCTGGATCGCACCCTGGTCGACCGAGGCTGCCCAGACTAGCTGGCAAGCCGCTAGAAGGAGAAAACCTAAGGTCTTCGTTACCAGCATATTGGAATGTTGGTTTTCGAAAGTAGAGAGGAAGAAAACCAAGAAAAATCCAGTACAAGCGCGCAAAGAGCACGGCTCGACGGACCTAACATGCGAAGGCCTCGAGTGTCATCCTTTTATGTTCTCCTGTGCTCATCCTCTCTCTCTATCCTAGTCAGTTTCCAGACCTTCATCTTCCACATGTTATCGTGCCATGGAAAGATCCTGCAGAAGTAGGAAATTCCTCGAGCTGTCATATTAAGTAAGCGTGCATAATGGTGCATATGCGGAATTCATCAGAGACGGGTCTTTGACCTGTGCATTTCATCAGCGCAGATTGCTTTCTTCAGCATGCAACACTCCTGAAATTGTTGACATCAGACCAGCCAGCGGGAGTCGCAGGATATGATCAAGAGGCGGGTCTCGAAGAAAATCGCCCAACCTTCGTATTGCTGAAGCTCGATTCAGAGACACTTAAGAGCGAAAACAAATCACCTTTTTCTTGAATATCCGAGTAAAGCTTCTGTGCCAGCTCTGCCAGCCCTGCTAGCATAACGCCTGCGGTGTTTATGCAGACGTTCGTACTCCAAGGCACGGAACAGTAATTTTCGAAAGCCACGAGTCGTCACTACGATTCTGCTGCAGGAAGCCTATCGTCATCTGCAACGAGGCCGGGTGCCCACATATGCAGCAAGTCCACTGTATGCTGCACTGGAGAGAAACTGTCGAGCGTAAACCGTTCGCGCTGCCTTGTGATTTAAGCATTACGAGTGGTATCGCAGTCACCACCACAGTGTCTTTCAACTTATTAGATTCCCTTAGGCGCGGCTTACCATGCAGATCGTTGACGTTAAATGTTGAAGCCGAGGAGCTTATGCTCTGACTGGCTCTGAGCAGTGTGAGATCCCACTGTTTGTCCTGCACAGCAACGGCCTACGTCTGTTGGGAGCTGACATCAATCTTCTATTAACGGCCTCGTGGATGCCGAGTGATAATCCTTGTAGGGCTTTCGTCTCTCAAAAAAATGCGTTGTTCTTGAAGCGGTCGTGCTCGGAGAAAATTTCCCTACGTTCCGGACTGATCCTACTAGGTGCTCTAGTACCGAATCTCGAAGAAAGCATAAAGTGCGCGTTGTACCTCTCTTGTCATGATCGCAGCCGTTTGACTTTGATTGCCAAGAGTGGTATTTGTGACCTACGTAAGCCCGGATGTTGCTGCCAAGAGGCCAGTGTAGACATATAACTTGGGGACCCAGCAACGCTGCAGTTTACAAACAGCTTCCCGTCAATGAGCAACGATCTTGTATTCGTAAATGTCCGTTTTTTGATACTCGTGGAAGAAATAAAAGGCCTTAAGGAGCAAAATGCTCGCGTAGCAGCAGACAGCAGCTATGGCTAGCGACAAACGTGAGTCAATGAAATCGGACTTGTCATTATCGTTCAATTAGCCGTATAGTTTCCACAGGCTACCGTTGTCCATTTTCCATCCACAAAGACCTAATAAGGACAAGCCGGACTATAAGGCAGTCTGTATTCGCCAATGACCTAGCACTTCAGCATGTTTTCAAGTGTGGTATGTGCCTTTAATTCAGTAGAATGAGCTTCCATAGCTTTTTGAAGCGTCCCTCAATGTTCAGTTTTTAAATAACGGCTTATTCTAACGTTCAGGCGAATAAAACCACAAATTCACTATGAGTTCTTTCAGCTAGTGCAAGCCCAAGCGGTGAATCACCACGGCGATTCTTCTGGATGAACATAGGCGATGAATTGGTGTGCTTTTAAAGTGTTTATTAAATCAACTAACGCTTACTTCTCTTCGGAGATTAAATGACATCACTATATACTATTCTGCCGCGGTAAACCAGAAAGCACACCTGTTGCGCTACTGAAGCAAAGCCCAGAGCTCTTTAATGCCATTATTTACTGGTTTCTTACATGTTTAGAAATACCGCTTCGCTTAACAGGATCTTCTTTGTGTAGCTTTTCAGTGCCTGACTTTAGCGTGCACTTTCATAGCTCTTCAACAACTTCCACCTAAACTTCGGTCCATAGTTTGGTTCGGAGAAACAGAAAGACACATATCCGTGTTTTAAAATCTATTGCCGTATATATTAATTTTCTGTTTGATGAATCAAAGGTTGTGCGTGTTCTTTGTGTGTGTAAAGAAATCACAGAGGGCCCGTGACCTCGCGAGACCAGTTGCCACGCTTGACCCTGCCATATTGAATATCGGCTATCCAGCTTGCCACGTCTTCAGTCAAAGCACCGGCTTGTTTGCCGGGTTGCAGAGGAACGTTGATGTCTTTGCCGTTCCAGCCAATTTCCTTGATCGGAGACACAACAGCTGCAGTGCCTGCACCAAAGGCTTCAACCAATTCGCCATTAGCGGCCTTTTGCTCGACTTCATGGATGCTGTAGTAACGTTCAGAGACAGTCCACTCCTCAGGGTTCAGTCTCTCTCTGGCGAGCGACAAAATGGAGTCTCTGGTGACACCTTCCAAGATGGTACCGTCTAGAGGGGCGGTGACTAACTCTTTCTTACCGGTCTTGGCGTCCTTGAACACGAAGAACACATTCATTGTACCCACTTCGGTGATGTATTTCTCTGGACCGAACAACCACAGATTTTGCTGGTAACCTCTCTCGGCTGCCTGTTTCTGAGGTAGCACGCATGGTGCATAGTTGGCACCAAGTTTTTTGTCACCACAACCACCGGGCCATGCTCTGGTGGCATAGTCAGTGGCTTCCAGCTTCACGGCTTTGAATCCAGTCTTGTAGTAAGGTCCCACGGGGGAAGCAATGACGAAAAGTAGAGCTTTGTCTGGTGACGAAACACCCAACGCTGCTGTGGTACCGATCATCGTTGGTCTGAGATACAAGGCGTAGCCCTGGCCTTCGGGCACCAAATGCTTGTCCTGTTCGATAAGTTTGCCCATTAGCTTGATCACCTCTTCCCCGTCAACGGTGGGCAAGCAAATACGAGCTGCCGACTTGTTGAGACGGGCCATGTTCATGTCTGGTCTGAACATGGTGATTTTGTTGTCCAGAGTTCTGTAAGCTTTTAGACCTTCGAACAGCTCGAACCCGTAGTGGAAAACAGCGCTTGAAGGGTCCAAACTCAAGTTCCCATATGGCTGGATCTTAGGTGCGGCCCAACCGTCTTTTTCCGTCCACTCAACGGTCAACATATGGTCTGTGAAACTCTGGCCGAAAACCAATTCATTGTTAGCTTTTGGACTCGAAGGCTTCGAGTTCGTCTGAATCTGTAGTTTGCTCGAGTCAAGTCCAGCTGGCATCCCTCTGGTAGCAGCACTGCTGAAAAGTCTGCCAGCGAATCTTAACTGGTTGGTTCTTAGCATATTTGTGTGTTTTTTCTTGTGGTTTTGACCAAAAGTATAGTATCCGTAGTCACAAGATGTTTGTTTCAGCTTTAGTCCGAAGGTAAACGTCTCAACCAGTTTTATCTGTTTCGATGTTGAAGTGAGTCAGTTCAGCCAGTCAGTCGATTTCTTGCATGTAACTGAAATATTGACCAGTTTTTTTTTAGAGGCCGGTACCGGCATGTGAAGGTTTCAAGCCGTGGACAATAACCGTGAGATAAGAGGGCAATAAAAAGCCAGAAACGCCGGTACCGGCGTGAGTCAGGCCCGAGAGGCTAACACGTCAAAGAATGGGCGTTTGAATGACACAACGACAATGATAGAAACGTCTGTGACTCAAGGTAGGTTGGGAGGTAGCTCAGTGGGTTTGGATTACGCGGTAAAGAATCGATTGCGTTTGTGCGTGAAAACTGGAGTTTTTTTGAAAGACTAATGGGTTGCACAGAGGTAGCAGAAACTGAGGGAAAAGGGATTGTTTGTGCGTGAAAACTATCAAAGATAGTGGTAGTAGTAGCAGTAGCAGTGGTCGTGGTTGACGGAACTGTAGCTGCAAAGGGCTTCATAATTCGCGTGAGCCGGGGTATGGTATGTCAAATACCGCGTTTGTTGTGCGACAAGTCCTGAATAGCGTGTCGTGGAATGTCTCGAAAGTCATAGAAGCGCACAGTATACCGATTGTTTGACGTGATGGAGGAGAAAAAAGGGACAGATTCGTATCCATCGTGAACAGTAAGTGGTTGATTATGGCGCTAAAAGAACAATTTAAGAGTCACAGAGAAGTCCTAAGAAGGTCAGCTTCACTAAGGATATTGTCAAGAGAGAATGGGTGCATTCTGGTTGAGCAGTAATCAACGCCGGATTGGTGGTAGGTGGCAGTTTGGATGTTAAAAATGTTGGCGTCAGTGTAATTAATGTGTCATTAAAATGACATTAATATATAGTCAATTTGACCAAAAGAACGGACAAATCCGAACAGAGCTATGAACGGGCGGTGTAAAGTCTTATAAAATCCATTGAATATATCAGTTTGTGTATGTTGGCGGCTCAATTCAGTGCTTTCAATGCGGTGTCGTGGGGTGAAATTTCCCCGTCGAAATCCCATTTCTGCAGCTAGACGTCTCCAGGAAAGGAAACCGAAACAGTCCATTTATTGTATAGAAATAAGACTAGAAATAGGGTGAAATACTGTGAGCTCTGAAATCCAACTACTTTTTCTCAGAAATCACGATTTCTGGCAATCTTCAGATCCTCAAGTGGGATTCCAGGACATGACGCTGCTTCATCATTCAAAAAAGCACTATACTCCGCGTACCAATTGTCATTTGCAAGAAACTCACAAACTACTGGAATCTATAAAATATGCCTATCTTCTAAAGTCTGTTGTTCCTATTCGAGTGTCTAGCTTCCCACACAAGTCACACTTTCAAATACTCTCACCACTAATTTTACTTGCATACCTGAAATTTGCTCCAAACCCTTCGCCATCTTTGAACCTTTACTAGATCCTTCTTCTGCCAGTTACAATTGTCGCTGTTTTGTCCAGTTCAAATAGTCAGTGAGAACTACTAATTAATAGCTCATCGCTACAACCCACCATCGATAACCTATCCCGAACCTTCTGTCGCCGCATCCTCTTGACGACCCAGCAAGTACTTAACCGAACCTCAGGCAATTGAACACCTTTCAAAGCCGGTTAGTCATTGATTCAAGTCTGACGGTTATATCTGGTTGACCATAGTTTAGCTTGAATTGTCGATATAAGAACCATCAGTGTCTAGGTCATTACAGGCATAAAGAAATAAAAATAAACAGGGTCATATATCAACTCGTACCACTCCTCGAACAGTCTGTGGTCCTTCAATAATTGCTTTCAACTATGCCGACTCCAAAATCGGTTCTAAGACCGCAGATAAAAAGCCTAATTCGCCGGATTCCACAGTCATCTCTGGATCACCAATCCCAGCTTATTCTAGATGTTTTAAAATCGGTTTTAAAACCTTACTCGTCTGTGGCATGTTTCATGGATATGGGTCGTGGAGAAGTGCGCACCTTGCCTATTATACGGTACTTATTCGATACTAACAAAAAAGTGTATTTGCCAAGATGCACTAACACCAGGGCCAGTGGACACCAGGTTTTAAGACAGGGCGTTGAATCTCATCCGCATTTGACGTTCCATGAAATGCGCAATATCGCACAGGTGGAAAACCTGCAACCACAAGGCAAATACCAGCTACTTGAACCGCCTCTGGAAGAGCCACATCCACA
This sequence comes from Lachancea lanzarotensis, assembly GCF_000938715.1. Lineage (NCBI taxonomy): Eukaryota > Fungi > Ascomycota > Saccharomycetes > Saccharomycetales > Saccharomycetaceae > Lachancea > Lachancea lanzarotensis. The sequence goes on from NW_019212896.1 coordinate 7,292, forward strand.
CCCTCCAAGCCTCGACGTTGTTCTAGTTCCAGGTGTAGCGTTTTGTCTCGAAACTGGGGCAAGAATGGGCCATGGAGCTGGATTCTACGATGATTTTATCCATCGAACGGTACATCAGCATGGAAAACGACCGTTACTGGTAGGTTTGGCGCTCCAGGAACAAGTCGTTCCGTATGTCCCCACTGAGGCTCACGATCATCACATGGACGCTGTGGTGTGTGGTAACGGCACCATTCATTGGATCGAACCAAACCAAACCAATGTTTAATGTATGTATTTGAAAAGTTGTAGTTGATAGATAAACATGCATGCCAGGATCGCGGAGAAGGCAAGATACCATCTCATGTGGAGAACCGGCCAACTCCTTTCACCAGAGTGCGGTCACCGCTCTGATCCATGAGCTCTGCATGGAGTTTCAAGTTTTTACCATTTTCTTCCACTTTGGTGATCCGGACAATGACAAACTGGTTTGCAAAAGTAGGGAACTTGTAATTGAGTGTAAGATCCTGGGTTTTCTCAGAACGTACACCCTTTGCAAATGTCACAGCCTCCCGCATCAAATCTTCCATCACAGTAGCCAATACTCCACCATGCACTAAAAAGGGATATCCGGTGAGTTTCATGCCCAGATGATAGATACCCACTGTTTCCCGAGTTTCAGGATTATAAAAAAACCGTGGCGGTATGCCTATGCCCCCAGGTACACTTAAAGTACGGTCTATCAGTGTATTGGTCTTCTGTCTCTCGGAGAACACTTCCGTATATCCCACCTGCTTCAATTGCTTGACGACGTTCAAATGTTCCAGCCGACTCTGCAATTGTGCCTTATATTTCAGAAGACCTTCGTCATTCTCAGGAACGTTATCATACATGTATTTTGCCAGTATATCTGCAAAAGTCATATGTTGAGTGACTAGCCATCCGAGTCCAAAACTTGTTCCAAAAGTTGCCCATAGAAGCCAATTTCGGGATTTTTGAGGTTGCTTAACGACGAATTTCTTCACTGGAGCCGAATAGGCTCTCAAATTGTTCCTCAAAGCTGTTCTAAACATTGCAAACCGTCGTATTTAAACAGAACTCTCGTTCTCAAGGCATCTCATCTCATCTCGTCGCTTATATCTTCATAATCAAGCCTTTCGTGTACAGTGACAAACATCCACAAGCATACAAGTTTCTCAAGTTTCCTCCAAATATAGTTTCCAGTGTTCCATTAAACTGTTCTGTACCGGGGTGAGTGATTTTCACTCTCTTTGAAAGCTAAAACTATTCAAGTTACAGCTTTTTGTCTGTTGATTGGCTTTCTTGTCGTTCTCTAATCGTATAGTGGTGTGGAAAATTGATCAAAATGGCAGGGCGATGAGCTACCATCAAGTTAACAATTCTTGAGCTTTTCGAGCAGAGAATCGTGGGAATGCCCTTGAAAATCGAGCAGGCCCACCTTAACGATGAATCTGGTCAAAATGAGGTTTTGAACGAGCCCAAAAAAGTACCCACAGCTGAGGAATTATGTGATGATGTCGTGCTTTTATGGCGCCAGGAACCTGCCTTTGAGGATGTTGATATGGGGGTTTTGTTTGAGAAATTAACATTGAGAAACCCTACGTGGGAAATTACGCTTCCAGAGGTTGACGATACACTTTTGCATCATAATCTTTCATTTTCGGATGAATCTCTTCCTTTCACTTACGCTGATCAAGTGGGAAGCTTACATCACCCATCTTTGAACGACAAGCAAGCTGAAAAGATACAATTACGAGAAACTAGATCTCACAATGGGTTACTAAATTGGTCTGTTTTTGCTCAAAAGGATCTAAGACAGGACGAGGTTATATTCTATGAGCACGAGCCGTTGACACATATTTTGCCTCTTGATAAAACGTCGCTGGCAGAAAAGGGTCGATCGTGCGCCAGTTGTGGACACTCCTTGACTCAAAGCTCGCAGTTCACGGTGAAAAACATGCTAGACTGCCAGCAATGCTCTGCAGTTTGGTGTTCCAAACACTGTAAACGTCTGGACAGCGCAACGCACAGCTTTCTTAAGCACCCGGTCTCCAAGAATAAAAAAGTGAATGCAGCAGGATGGCTAGCATTCGAGGAAGTTTGCAGGGAAAATGCTATGCATTCGGCGTACGCCGTTGGTATCATATACGCTCGTATTTTGCTCGACAAGCAGGAAGGTAATCACATTCGAAAACAATTCGAGTCTCTGGCACAGGTGAGTCAGAGCCTGCGAGAAAAAGCAGCCGACTCGACGAATGTAGGAGGAACATTCGATAAATCAACAGGTGCGATCTCTTCTGACAAGCATTGGCTATGGTCTCAAAGCTTCGATTCATTCTGCAAAGCCTTTCCAACCTGCGCAGAGGGAGGTTTGGATCTCGAAACTTATTTGGAGTACATTGGCAGGTTTAACATAAATCAGCTCGAGGGTCAATTGTTCACAATATACTCGCAGCTGAATCATAACTGTGAACCGAACGTCAGACACGAGCTAGATGCCAAGAGTGGTTTAAAAGTCTTTGCCAGGAAAAATATCAAGAAGGGCGAAGAGCTTTTCACCACCTATGTGAACCCTCTTCACGGTGTCACTCTGAGGCGTAGAGAGCTATTGGTAAATTGGGGTTTCTTATGCAGTTGCCCGCGCTGTCAAAGAGATCTCAGTGCTCGACGAAACCGCAAGACAGATATAACAATTTCACTCTCTGAAACCTCCGTATCTCCTGGCAGCACATCTAGACGTAAATCTTCCTTGAAAAGTTCAAAACCAGATCTATCTGAGCTATTGAAAAACGGGCAAGAGTTTGATTTAGAGATTCCTACAGAATTTGGCTTTGACCGGAGAAGGAAGTCAGTGAGGTTTGACGACGTCGTATTGACCGCAGTTGAAGAATAAAACTGCTCAACTGTTTAAATAGAAAGTTAGAAAGAAATACCCAATAACCAAAATAACTATAGGTCTTTATAAAAGTCGTATCGACACAAACCGGTCGTAGATAAGTCCTTGTGCGCATAACATCCCCGATGCTAGCTTTTAAACGTGCTGTTTTTTTGTGAGAGGTTCTTCACGAATCAGACTAGAGACGTCTGTGTCATGTGGCAACGGCGGTGTCGGCGCTTCCTTCGATTGTGACTCCTCCCTTTGCTCACACAGCGGTACCCGATTTCTCAGATACCGTATCAGCATTGAATGCAAATCGTCTTTGGTGAAAGGCTTCGCCAATATATCATTCATGCCGTGCTGCAAATAAGTAACCAAATCTTGGTCCTCAATGTTACCTGTCATTGCGATGATTGGCGTATGATTATCGAAACTCCTGACTATAGATGTTGCGGTGGCGCCATCAAGGTTTGGCATCACAATATCCATGAGTACTAGGTCATAGCGGAATTTTTCGAGTGTTGAAATTGCCGACAACCCATCCGTCACAACTTCCACTGTGCATCCATACTTCATCAAAAATTTGGAACAGAGCTGAATGCATATGGAATCGTCTTCAACCAAAAGTACATGAAACCCAGGGCGCAGTATTGGATGGTCTAGAATCATCTGTGGCGTGGTGGAAGGGGGGCCAGATTCTATTTGAGATGACCTTTTCGCCGGCAGCGTGGGGACGGCAGAACTCATTTGTGGCGATCCAACCGGTTTGATGGAATTCGTCGTTGGCATCGTCGCGTTGAAAGTGAGCGTTGCCGGAAACTCTAGGCCTTGAGAAGTTAAACTGTTGATCAAAACGTTGAAATTCGTCACCAGGACGTTACTGAATTCTTTTGTGGCTATAAGGTTTTCCAAAAGTGTGTTATAACGGGATTGTGATTTCTGATACCCTAGTTTGAGCTCGTAATTTTCGTTTTTCAAGTACGTCACTTCCTTTTCTAGAAATTCGACCCTGCGTTTCATCTGATGGAACTTTGACTTTGTGACAGTATTGTTAAGTAGCATTTCGGTGGTAGAATCTAATTGGCCATTGTCAAAACCGTTTTGATTTTTCACCAACACCGTATTTTCATCCAACATGATTTTTTTCTGCAAAGCCGATTTTCGCTTGATATTATCCAGCTGCTCTTCATCGTGGATCTTGAAATGCGGGTGTTTGAACTCCCAACTATGCTCTCCATATTGCGAGTTTTGCTTTTCCTCTGTGGTACGTTTTATTTTGTGGAAATCGTATTTGTTCAACTGTCGCACAAAACTGGAGAAATTCGAGTGTTTGAAATGCTGAGGAAGAATCTGTGTGGTGAAAGCGTTTGTATCCAAAACCACGAAGCTATCACCATCATCACTCCATTTCGCTATCTCGGTATATTGCCCATCTTCGAGTATTTTGAATAGCTTGCGTACGAAATCATTAGAGCCCGCTTTTTGGTTAGTTTTCGATCCAGAAGCCCCGGGATATTCGTTTCCGTTTGAATTGGGCAAATCCTCACTTGTGTCCATGATGTAAAGTAGCTATCAAAGATCAAGATCCCGGATAGAAATAGGCTTTTTTGAAGGCTGGCCGGTAAACTTTCTGGTCCTATTATTTTCTGTCAAGTTGTGTCTTCACTAATGAACCAAATCTTCTGAAACTAACACCAAAAGAAACCTTGCTTTCGTGGTATGGTCCAGCTACTGGTTTCAAAAAGTTGTATCTGCAAATTCCAGCTTGAAATCGAGATGTAAGCCTTGTTTTTTTGTGTGGGTCTTTCTTATTTCAACTTTAAGCCCAATTCATTAAATTCCTGACTTTATGAGCATTATAGCTGATCCAAAACAGACGCTTAGCTTCACGTGACCCACGGCCTTGAATCTATGGAATGGTGTCCAGTGTTTAACCGTGACATTAGGAATTCTATATGCTACAAAAGGCAGTCGAGTCGAGTACATAGCAAACAAAAGACGTCTCCTTTCCACTTTTGTTTGTTCTGTCTTGTTTATATCTCAAAACGACCACTGACAAACTCGTCGTCCATATGATGGTCACCATCATAGTCCACTTGCTCGTGCACACTTGTGGCTTTGCTGGGGTCGAGTTCGACGTCTTGTTCGATTTCGTCATCGATAACATCCTCGTCGGCAGGTAGGTTTGGATTGCCCGGGATGAAGGACCCGGGCTCCATGAAATACGAGTTCTGTAAAAATTTCCGGCTGTTGTAGTTATTATTGTAATGTTCGTCCATGGCAGATTCGTCCACAAAGGTAAAACCAGCAAATTTGGCTTGCATGGCCGGCGACAAAGGTGTCACGGCGATCGCTTGCTTGTTCATGTAGGAAGTAGAAGCTTGGGTAAACTCTGGATCGAAGTTGGAGGTATCTGTTTCGCCTGCCAAATGAGGTTTGAAAGGAGGAGGGATTTTTTTGAGTCGCAAAGCTTCCCAATCGATATCTGCGAAGAAAGGATGCGCTCTCAGCTCTCTGCCATCATCGATGGAACCCAGACGGTGTCTGGGGTTACGATTCAATAAACCTTTGACAAAAGAACGTCCTTCAGGCGACAAAACATCGCGAGGAAACTTGACTTTACCAAAAGCGATTTTTTGATACATTTTTTGATTGTCTTCAGCGAAAAATGGTGACCAGCCACAGCACATTTCAAAGATTAAGACACCCAGGGACCAAAAATCAACCATCTTGGTGTAACCACTCTCATCTAGAAGTAGCTCCGGAGCAAGATACTCGGTTGTTCCACAGAACGTGTTTGTGCGGTCTTTCAAATCGGCCTTTGATAGTCCGAAATCGCACAGTGCGATATTCCCGTTTGCATCTAGTAAAATGTTCTCCGGCTTCAGATCACGATAAACAATATCGTTTTCATGTAGATATTCGAGGGCAAGAACCAATTCTGCAATATAAAATTTCGCACGGTCTTCAGTGAATCTCCCTTCCTTTTGTAAATGCCAAAACAATTCACCACCGCTCATATAGTCCGTAACCAAATAAAGGTCGCTCAATGTTTGAAAAGAAAATTTGAGCCCTACAATGAAGGGACAAAGCTTGGAAGCGGTATGCACAAGAATGTTCCTCTCGCCTATTGTGTGAGCTATCTCGTTTTTCTTTACGATAACTTTTTTGGATAAAACCTTCATGGCATAGATTCTTTTAGTATCCTTCTTCCGTACTTGGTAAACCTGACCAAACGTTCCTTTACCAAGTAAGCGAAGAACTTCGAAATCCTGGGGTCCATAGTGGCGCTTCTTCGTGGATTTGAACGTCCATTTGATCAAGATAAGCCCAGACACACTCTCGCCAATGATTCTGCTTTGCAATTTGTACCACTGTTCATGCTTAGAAGTCGCAGATGTGTTTAAGTCTGGACGTAGGCGCACCTGACCCAAAAACATATCATCATGAGCAGCATCGTACACTGATATGTCAAGCTCCGAATGAGCGCCCAACACATCGAATGTGGTTTCATGATGCCATATTGGGTTGGCACAATTGTTGTCTGAAGCAAGAACCTTTGAGTTCAATTTGTCCAGTTGCGAAGATGATTGGCGTGTATAGAGTGGCTTCTTGCCCTTCTTCTCCGCTTCTAAAGATGGCTCGCCTCTCCAACCAGTGGCTCCATTGACCGTTAGCGATTCAGGCCCTTCAGATATAAATTCTGAGCTTTCAAAGGTACAGACCACGTATGGTTGAGACTGACTCGATCGCGTAAACAGACCCTGCGCCTCCGCGATCCTCACTTCAAGTCTTCCTCTAGGAACTCCCGTTTCCTGTGGGTCAGATTTTAGGTTTGTCACCACGTCTCTTTCCTCAGACGTGTTCCCATCGGAGGTTTTAGCACAGAGTTGCTGTTCACGAGTTGTATGCCCCAGTTGCTCATCTTTATACTCCGAAGAAGGAAAAGGAGGCTGATCAGGACTCAAATGAGACTGCGAAGAGTCATGGTACTGAGCTTTTGTAGGCTGTGATTGTGCCTCTTTCTGGTTACTCATTGTTTTCATCTGCGCCAGAGCGATATCAGATTGTGTGGAAGCTAGTCCTGTAGTTCCCATTGCGTAAGAGTTTTCGCTGACGGCCGTCGTAGGCGTTGCCGTCTGGGTGGTAAAAGTAGGAAAAAGACCATTTGTAGCTAGTTTAGACTTTTCCGTACCAGAGCCCTGATGCTGGTGTCTATAATGGTGCTGTTGAGAATGCTGCAGCTGCTGCTGTTGTGATTGTTGCTGCTGCTGTTGGTAGTGTACCGGAGCTTGTTGATTAGAGGCATTCTGTTCTTGTTGGCCACCAAAACCTTTGGTGCCGAAAAAGTTCATCATGACAGCAGCAATCCAGTATAAAAAACTAAATTTCCTTTGACAGTCTGAAACCCAGATCCACTCTCTATCTGTGTGAATAACGCTTTTCTATCTAAACTCGTGCTTTTCTATTTCCAAGTAGATGGAGCAAAAAACTGTTCAGATTATAGAGATACTTGCCGTACCAACCGCGCAAAGCTTTTCAACCCGAAAGAGCTACGCGATTCAATCGTCAAATTCGAAGTCGAGAGGTCGTCTTGCCCTGCAGATATCCTTCTCGATATTTTTAAATTCGGTCCTCTAATTAGTTTCCCAGCACAAAGAAAATAATGATGCCGTGGGCCACCGATTATCTATCCGACAAGGTAACACAATCGAATGAACTCGCTATTCGAAGTCCTCGAGCTTGTCTCTTCCCAGTTAGACCTAATGTAGCTGTTACTGTAGTGAACGTCGAGACCCATTCAGCACCACGACTTTTGATTTAAGTTGTCTGTTCCCCCTCGTTATAGAACACTTGAAAATTACTTTTCAGGTCACATGAGAAAGATTTGGAAACAATGGCAACGGTTGTCTATTGAAATCCGGAAAGCGAATGGGAAGTATAACGCACATTACATCTCCAGTCGAACGAGATTGCTTGAACCTTTTGGATACGATTCGCTCGGAACATAAGAAGCTCACAATCTTTTGTTGGCACTAACGTCAGTGACAAGACAACCAGTTGAAAGGCTTTCCGTGTGCGCAAGATACAGTTTCTTAACAGGGAAGGTCCAGCAATGCTGAATCTTCAGCGCTCGCCGTCAAGAAGTCTTTTATTTTCGACACCTTAGACGTATCCTTTTGACGTTTCCAGAAAAACTGGTCTCTGTGGTGCGCTTGATACGGTTACTCTTCTATGTGTCAACTGTCGCCGCCATTGTAAAAAACACAAGATTCAGATGTGGTGTCGTGGGAAGGATCTGTTGGTGCTTGGTGAAGCGGTTGAAGATACCGCTCATATGCCCACAGGAAATAGAGCTTTGAGACCTAGTCAAGTCCGCGTGGAAAAAAATAAAGACACTCGATAAAGTGTGCACGCCCAGCTATTTTGGTCTTGCCACGCAGAAGAGGGCGGGAAGACTTTCTGCACTCAAAATGCGACGGTAACGCATTCATCATTTTTGAGGAGAATTTTTGGGTGGAAGTTTGCAGAACTAGTCTAAGTTGATATGAGACAGCGGGGATCCATCTTTATATGAGAGTCACCATCGAGCACTAGGCAACGTGCTTGGTTTTTTCAAAGATAAACGTCGTTGCCACCACACGGTTAGTTTCTCTTGAACGCTTTAGCTCGAAGAAAAGCCGACAATACAACATCAGCAAGCTTCCTGGTTGAATTATGTTGCGTGGTGCTTTGCTTTATCTCTGGGAAACCCGAAATCCATACGAGAACCGGATGTGAACTCCGAATTTTACACATGGTGCTATTTCTGGTGTTTCGTCAATGGCAGCGTCTCCTACTAACTAACGTGATTAGATACTCCATTCGAAGCTGGTTGAGGGGTTCGAGCAAAAAGGTCAATGACTATTGTGTCTTGAAGAAACGCGCATGAGTTTGGCCTCAATTGATACATTTGAGCGCCAACGAAAAATAAGCGCCTTCCAAAAAGCGCCGTTTTCAAGCTTGCTTTGCTGCATCGTGTACACTACTTCGGCTGTCGTGCTACATAGAGATACATATAAAACATGATACTACCCCGCCAAACCTTCATCCTTTTTCTCAGAAAGGGGTTGGAACTGGGGTACTACAAGAAACTGACCGTGTTCCCTATTTATACTCTGAAGCCGTTTTTGTGTCACGAACGCTTGTTTACCTTTTTTTCCCGCCGCATGAAACACATCATCATATACGCAAATATCTTTTGACGTCAGATTGCTACAAAGTGATATCTGGGATTTTCTTTCAACTGCGTCTTTGGTACGTAGTGTCAAAGACAACGCTAAAAGTACGTTCTAAGCTGGGATCGAGCAGTCGCAGTAAGATGGACATTACTTATACTACATCTGATACTAAAGCCCATATCTAGTGATGGAAGAATGACTTCAATAGTTGGGTTTGATTCTCTCACGGTGACTCATTAATATGGAGTGATCCGAAGGCCTCAAACCTCTGTGAGGTCTACCTCGCAAAGCTCACCCCTTTCGGTAGTGGCTTCCTGCCGATGTAGCTTTACAAAAATAAGTTCTCTCGAGACTGTCCCAACACCCATACATCTTTCATATTTCGAAAAGTTATTATTAATGATGTGAAAAATAGTACAACCCAGATCACTTCTCCGTCCAGCAGGTCCCAGCTCCGCCGGGACGGTAGCGATCTCTCCGCCTAGGGATCCCTTCGCGAGGCCCGCTACAGGGAGAGCTAGACTCATACCTCCCACGCAACTTTCGTGCTATTTCCTACTAGCCTTCCGATTCCCTTGGCGGCGGAGCAGACTCGCCGAATCTTGACCCCACCGGTGTGTGAAATTTTACCACTTCAAAATTATTAGACATATCTAACTACAGTGTGCTAACTTCAACTAGTCTCTCAAAAATACCATAATCCCCATAAGACAAGATGGCTAGAGGACCGTATGTGAGCGATTTGATGCTGCGCTAGACCGTAAGCTAAACAGCAAGCCCAAGTAGCGAAAACCTGCGAGATTTACCGGCATTTTTGGATATGAATTTCAGTGACCAACCAAGAGGGCAATAGAGATGTGCATTCCATGTAATGAACTTAAGAACTGGGCTGTAATCCATTTTGTTCAGCTCAATGGAATAGAAGTGGAATAGAAATCATTTTCCTTACTAAGGCTCTTGCATTGTTTAGCTCTCCATGAGTCTCTATCCTTGGAACTCTTACTAACAAAATCATTTCCCAACAGAAAGAAGCATCTAAAGAGATTAGCAGCTCCACACCACTGGTTGTTGGACAAGTTGTCCGGGTGTTACGCCCCAAGACCTTCCCCAGGTCCTCACAAGTTGCGTGAATCGTTGCCTTTGATCGTTTTCTTGAGAAACAGATTGAAGTACGCCTTGAACGGTCGTGAAGTCAGAGCTATCATGATGCAGCGTCACGTAAAGGTTGACGGTAAGGTCAGAACTGACATCACTTACCCAGCTGGTTTCATGGACGTTATTTCCTTGGAAGCTACCAACGAGAACTTCAGATTGGTGTACGATGTCAAGGGTAGATTTGCTGTCCACCGTATCACCGATGAAGAGGCCTCCTACAAGTTGGGTAAGGTCAAGAAGGTGCAATTGGGTAAGAAGGGTGTTCCTTACGTCGTCACCCACGACGGTAGAACCATCAGATACCCAGACCCAAACATCAAGGTCAACGACACTGTCAAGATCGACTTGGCCTCTGGTAAGATCACTGACTTCATCAAGTTCGACACCGGTAAGCTAGTGTACGTCACTGGTGGTCGTAACTTGGGTCGTGTCGGCTCTATCGTCCACAGAGAAAGACACGAAGGTGGTTTCGACTTGGTCCACATCAAGGACTCTTTGGACAACACCTTTGTCACCAGATTGTCTAACGTCTTCGTCATCGGTGAAGCCGGTAAGCCTTACATCTCGTTGCCAAAGGGTAAGGGTATCAAGCTGTCTATCTCTGAAGAGCGTGACCGCAGAAGAGCTCAACAAGGTTTGTAAACACATCAACTCACTACCTCTGTGCAATAAATAGCGTTAAAAACTTCTCATTATATTAATATTTGGAACTAGTGGGACATTAATATGTATTGAAAGATCCCAGATGTGAACGTTCTTAACAACGTCCCGTTTACGTACAATTGCCGGAATTTATTCATGGTCTTATGATTTTGATTCTTTTCGTTGCTAGGTTTACACGCCCTTTATGTACTGTTTCAAAAGCTCCTTAGTTGAAGGACCTCCGTAGTTGCAACAGTCAGCATCTGTGTATTTTTTAGATGTCTGCTCCTTCCCGCTGAGATGGTTTAACGCTCGTAAGATATCCCTCTGAATGAAGCTGTAAAAAACCAAATGCACTTTATCGTCAGCATTCGTATTCTTCAATTCCACGGACTGCACGACATTGGGTACTTCAAAGACTAGTTCAGTGTTGTGGATAACATCGTCTCCATTGCACCCATCGTCATCGCTGGTAGTGTAGCCCTTTCGTAGAGCGGGGTCATATCTGAAGGGGCATGTTCTTGGCAAATGCTTACGTTTACGAACCTCCGGCGGCCGCATCGATGTTAGTAAAACGGGTCCATCATTCAAATAAGCGGCTACGAGTTCGGCCAGCGAAAACGGTACTTCGACAAAGTTCCAGTCATTAGGAAATGGCGATACGATGTATTCCGTATCTTTCGTGAAATTGCCCTCATACAGGTCATATCTGATTGACCCAGTGTTAATGATGGTGAAACGAGATTTTGACTCATCTGTCTTGTCTGACTTGAGGGTTGGCAAGACCTTTGAGGTCAGCAGATTATAAATATTGTGTTTCGAGTCAATTGGCTTGGAGTACATGTAAAATGTCGACGGGACATAGCCCACAACATCGTTGAGCTTCAGCTCTTTTCTTAAATGATCAATTTTCTGCGATAGTTTCGCACCTTTCTCGGTTTGCAAAGATGACCCCGAATGGTGCGAAAATTGAGCTTTGTTAAAGTCAATGTAACGTCTATCGAATTTCGGTGAACTAGTCTTGACGTCGTCAATCGACAAAAACCCCAAAGTCTCCGCAAATCGCCCACTTTGTAGCCCGGTTGAGTATTTGTCGAAGATCGCAAAGTCTCTTACGTGGGAATGACCACCAAAATACTGAATTATCGAGTTCGGATAATGAGTCCGGAAAACAGAATGAACCTGGTTAATTTCGTGGTTATCTGGGTCGGTAATCGGCATATGACCGAAAATGACAATCACATCTATTTCAGATTCTGGATATTGGGAAACAACTTTTTTGAACCATTTTTGTTGAAGAGAAACGATTGCAGATGTTACTTTGGCTCTCGAATTGGCACGTTGGAAATCAAACATGAATGAGAATGCCAGGATACGGAGCTTACGATTTTTCGTTTTGAAGTAACGATATTTCGACCCAAAAGGCACCAAATGACCATTTTCCATGACAAACTCAACGTTACTGGAAACATACGCATCTTTGAACTTGTCAGATATTGCTGTTGAAAAATACTCCAAAACGGTGTTCTCCTCGGTGTAAAGTTCGTGATTCCCTAACGTGAGCAAGTCATAGTCTTGCTCGTTGAAAATCTTCGTGGAAACCTCGCCATTGACCGCTGTAGCATCACTGAGTCCATTTCCATCATGTTTGTCCCCTGTGTCTATCAAAATGAGATCTCTGGATGGTCCGATTTTATTGTGTCTGAAGTTCGACACAAAGCTTACAAAGTTGCCCCAATCAGCGTCATAATTGGCTTGGTTTAAATGCGACCCCAACCAGCCATGTGTATCAGTTGTGTGTAGGAAGTTTAATTCGCCAAGCTGGAGTTCTCTGGTAATTGAACTCTGTGATCCAGGATTGAGGAGAAAGCTTTGCTGTGGATTGATCACTGCTCTGCATTGGCCGAAACTAATTGCAGCCAAAAGAACATTCGTAACAAACACCACAAGCATAACTAGATGTGGGAAATGGTGTTCCTCTTGACAGTAAGTTTGGTTTTTTTAAGGAAGACCAATGTCAAAATATAATACTGTGAAATTGTATTCGACAAAAATTAAAAACATGTTCCGACTGGGGGTCGAACCCAGGACCTTAACCGTGTGAAGGTTACGTGATAACCACTACACTATCGGAACGGCTGTTTAGTTCATAATGAAATTGTTGTCAATATAGCTGAAGAAAGAAACAAGGTGCTCTTTGGGCTATTCACGTATATACGTTCACTATCTTACAGGAATACAGGATGTTGGTTGTTTGGACTATGGCTGATAGACTTTACTTTCCGTGTTTCTCTAGGGCTTCAGTCACTGCCATTGTGCCAGTTTGGCTATTTATAAGGATATTCAACTTCACGGTCGTGACGCAGCCATATCTTACGCTTTTTCTTGGTGGTTACATGTTCCACGAATTTGTCCACGCAATTAGTCTTCTTGAACTGCTTGATGAACACCGGGTCCCATAGCTCAGACCCAATCCCAAGATCCTTGCAGCACCTCATTAGGGCGTTACTCTTGCAGCCCTCTGTAGCAGTAGGAATTCCGGATTCGGCGAAGTAGTCCTGTTCTCCACGGGCCAAGCTTACAAGCTGGCCATGACAGATGAGAGCGTATTCACGGGTGACAAGCTTGTCAGTGACTATGGTTTCTGATCTTGGTACCAGTCCCCATCCACCAGCACCAAAGGCTCTATTCAGAATGCGCCGGTATTTGATTTCTGGAAGGTACACGAGTCCGTCTGGTTTCACCTCGATGTCTTCGGCAGCAAGAGGCTTGCTCAATTCTGTCTGTACTTTGTCGTCGAACGGACGAGACCCAAGGCCTTGGAACGAAACAGCCCAGTTGACTTCGGAATTTGACTGTGATTGGGAGCTTGCAATGCCAGCATTGGTTTCTGGTGTCTCCAAGGCGTACCCTTTGAACGTCCGACTAAGAGGCCGTCCATATGCTCCAGCCTTGCTCACTACCTTTGGTATTTCAGCATCAGATGCACCAACAACACTGGTATTGGCACTGCTGGCTGTGGACGAAGGTGGCCTGGAACTGACAACTCTTTTGACCGCCGTCGCGACACTTCGCGAACTTCTGGAAACCCGTAGTGAAGGTCGTCCTAAAAACATTGATTCAAATAATAGATACACAATCCCGGTTGCAACTTCGATAGCTGGGATGGACTGGTTTTACGTTTCTTGTTTCTCTCTCTCTCTCTCTCTCTCTCTCTCTCTCTCTCTCTCATCGGTATATGAACTGGGTCGAAATATATTTTCTACTCGACAAGTGGATGCAAGACTAGATGTTTGGTTAGAGGACAGAGTGAAAACTGAGAAAATGACAAGAGCAGACCAGCGATAGAGCGTTTCTGTTACATATATCCAAGCTTCAACAGAGCATACGTCAGTGAATACCAGCTAAAAGCATCCCAAATCATGAGATGGCATTTTCATTGATCCTACTTCGCTACTCTTAGTTCTTCTCTGTTTCACAAAGTGATCACAAAACAGAAATACAGAGAGCAGCTTCTGCAATGGGTGTTTTTCGAGGTTTCATCGCATCTCTATCTCTCTTGAGAAGCTCTTGTCCACCGGCTTATTTGTCGGACAGCTATCCAACTATCCAGTCGTTTATCTACTCACAGCTCTACTCGCACTTAGATATAGCACGTGATTTTTTCGGAAAAGGCTACCTGGTCAAAGATTCGTAAGGTCCATCCATCTACTTTAACCCAATCCAAACACCTGTTCAAGAACGACGCGAAAACGTAAACAAGAGAACCGTATTCTCACCAGTAATGGCTGGTTCGAAAACTGTGAAGAACCAGAAGGCCGACTCTGCCTCTAAGGAGAGGAAAACAGCGTCGCAACCACCAGCTTCCTACGAGTTTCTGGGCCAAAAGTGGCTTCTTAAAGATCTTCCTGACAAGGCGTCGACCTATAGAGCTCTACAATGGACTGCCACTCTTATAGCTTTTGCCGTGAGGTTCAAGGACCTACCGTATCCTCGCGAAGTTGTGTTTGATGAGGTCCATTTTGGGAAATTTGCGTCTTACTACCTCGAAAGAACATTTTTTTTTGACGTTCACCCGCCTTTTGCGAAAATGCTGATCGCTTTCATCGGATGGCTCGTTGGTTATAACGGAGCTTTCAAGTTTGACGACATTGGATTGAGCTATGATTCGAACCCGGCACCTTTCATTGCCTATAGATCTCTCAGTGCAATCTTGGGAACGCTAACTGTGCCAATTGTGTTCAACACCGTGAAAGAACTCAATTTCAGGGCTATCACTTGTTTTCTCGCCGCAATGCTCGTTGCGGTCGATTGCGCCCACGTAATCGATTCCCGCTTGATTTTACTGGATGCAACACTCATCATCGCGGTGGCAATGTCTCTCTACTGTTATGTGCGCTTCTACAAAATCCAATTGCGGGCCCCATTCTCGTCTGAATGGTACGGGTGGCTATACGCTACAGGACTTTCTTTATCGTTCGTTATGTCCACCAAATATATCGGTGTCATGACGTACGCGGCCATCGGAGTTGGTGTAGCTTTCAACTTGTGGCAATTGCTCGACGTTAGAGCCGGTTTGTCTCTCAGAGTTTTCGCCAGACATGTGTCGCTGAGGCTCAATGGCTTGATTTTCGCTCCCTTCATTGTCTACCTCTTTTGGTTCTATGTCCATTTTTCCATCTTGACTGGATCTGGTCCCGGTGATGACTTTATGTCGCCTCAGTTCCAGGAAACTCTAACGGATTCTCCACTGGCCAAAGAGGCTAAACAGGTAAACTACTACGATATTGTCACCATGAAGCACAAGAACACTAACGCTTTCCTCCATTCCCATACAGAGCTATACCCTCTTCGCTACGACGATGGCCGGGTATCCTCAAATGGCCAGCAAGTTACTGGTTATACCTTCGAAGATGTCAACAACCAATGGGAAGTATTGCCCACAAAGGAATTGGCATCAAATGAAGGTCAACCCGTTCATTTGGATGATGTTGTTCGTTTCAGACACATTGTGACTGGTACGTATCTGCTAGCACATGATGTTGCCTCTCCACTTTACCCCACCAACGAAGAGGTGACGACAGTAAACGAGGAGCTAGCATTCGGGCCCAATAGTCATGAGACTTTGTTTCGTTTACAATCTGCTAGCAAAGGTGACGAAAAACAAGAATTGAAAACAAAAGCATCATTATTCCGAATTCTACATACGGATACCTCTGTGGCTCTTTGGACCCACAACGACGTGCTCCTTCCAGAATGGGGGTTCAAGCAGCAAGAAGTTAATGGTAACAAAAAACTTGCGGATCCAGAAAATTCATGGTACATGGACACAATCATAAACATTGACGATGCCCGGAAAGTTTACATCCACAAACCTGTCAAGAAACTTTCATTTTTTACGAAATGGTCGGAGTTGCAGAGACTCATGTTTGAGCACAACAACAAACTGTCTTCAGAACACCCATTTGCATCTAATCCCGAGTCTTGGCCAGGTTCTCTATCAGGAGTATCCTTTTGGACCAAAGATCAAGACCGTAAGCAGATTTACTTCATCGGAAATCTGGTTGGTTGGTGGTCTCAAGTTGTTGCGCTAGCGATTTATTGTGGACTTGTGGCAGCCGATCTTGTGGTAAGACGTCGTGGCATATTCCCATTGAACAAAATGGCCCGCGAAAAGTTGTACGGCCCACTTTCATTCTTGTTCATTGCATGGCTGTGCCACTTTCTGCCTTTCTTCCTCATGGGAAGACAGAAATTCCTGCACCATTATTTGCCTGCCCACCTGATCGCTTCCATGTTCTCGGCAGCCCTTTGGGAGTTTATCTTCACCGAAAACAAATCACTTGATCTTTCCAGAGATGAGGAAGATGCTGCAAATCCTCATGCATCGGACCCTAAACTAAGCCTGGTTCCATTGTGTGTGATGGTTGTGGCTTTATCTATAGGGCTGGTATGGCTGTTCGTCTTCTTCTCACCCATTGTTTATGGTGACATTAGTTTGACTGTCGACCAGGTTAAAAGCAGGGAATTTTTTAACATGAAGCTGCATTTCTCCAAATAAGCAGATGTATATATGGAATTCCAAAGACTTCTTCGAATTTAAAAACATACTAATTGTCATCAATTGCGGGTTGGAAATGGCAGACGTCGATGAATGCGGGAGATTATTTCCAGGTAGTTGTGTTCGTTTTCGGGATTGATGTAGCCATGTCTTATTAAAAACTCCAGCATTATCAAAGCGCAATTGGGCTTGAAATGCCCACTTCTGAGAGCATCAATGGTCTCTTGTAATGAAAGTAGCGAGAAGCTCTCTACTTCGTCATCATTGGGGCTAGGCGTCACTCCTGGCGGCAATTCGAGATCGAAGAGGTACTCAACTTCACCAGTGATTAACGAAGAGAGGGTATCGAACTTTTCCTGCCCATCAGTTGCCTCGCTTTGGAAATAAAAATAGGACACGGCACCTACAGGTTTTATGTGCGATTGTATGAGTTCCTTTGGTAGGTTGGCTTCCTCTTCGCCTTCCTTTATCACGGTTTCGAACACACCATATGGGTAGCCCAACCCGCCTGCAATAACGTTGTCAAGCATGGAAGGCCATGTGGATTTTGTGGGAGACCTACGTGGTACCCATATTTTAATTTCTCCGGTTTTCGAGTCACGAACAAAGCCGTTAACGTGGATCCCATACGTCACAATGCCAAGCAGTCCAGAAAGAGCTCTTTCCACGAGCACGTAAGGTGAGCGTTTCTCACAGTACACAGCGTAATGCTCGTCTCTCCAGCCTAGGAGGCACTCAAAAGCCGCCCTAGATCTCAGTTTTGTCCCCAAAGCATTCAAATCGTCGTTGCGAACCTGAAAATCCACTGACCTAAATCTAAGAGATCGACTCTGCTCGTTGTGTTCGAAAACTTTATTGAATTCTACGCCCGCTATTTCCTTCATCTTATCCGCAACATTTTCCAGAACGTATCCTATGGGGGTACCGGTGTGGGTCTCCATTGTAAAGACGTTTTTCTGGAAGTGTTCATTTTCGCCATAATCCGCGGGAAGGAGGTCTACTTTATCAACTAGTTCTACATAAGAGTAAGCATCGTTCAATTGACGCTCTAGGACTTGTTTTTGGTCTCTCAAAACGACTTTGGTCATAGTTTCTGGTCGAGCGCCAAGGCTTTAGTCTGATCGAATCTCGAGCATCGAGTAGCTACTTGCAGATATGCAGTAATATATCATAACTTATGCACTATTAACAGTATCCGTCTACGATGACCAAGGTCGATAGTCAATTCTGTCACTAGCGATTTATCCACCAAGAAAACGTCCCTCCCCGTTCACCTCGAGTTGTAAATTCTGAGACATCACTGAGCTGCTTTCAGAACTCCAAGCTTGTCAATACTGCCTTTAACACAGTGTAAAACTTTCTATGAGATATATACATGTTTTTCCAGCTAAGTATAAGATCCTAGAGAGAGCTGAAGAGCTTCCCAAAAGCAAGCTAGATAAAATCAACCTTTTAAAAGGACTAGTCGCTTTGAAAATCACCCACCCTGTTCGCAGAAGTTTCCCGTCATTTATAATGCTCTTCCTTAGTTCATTGGATGACACATTAGTATAGAGTGATATGAGTACTTATTGGCATTTTGAACAAAAGGCAAATGTCAGAGGTAGTTTGCGAGATATGTCGAATAGGAATTGGTTCTAATGAAACCTTTCATCGATAGTAGAATTTTTTTTATATATAGTTGTATATGCACTGACACGTATGTTCAGGTTGAGGCTGGACTTCCCATATTCTCCGCTATGGACCAAAACAACGACAGAAAAATTCGTTATTGATACCAAGCCAATTTCAAAAACGTTGTGAAATCTCATTGAGGTTTTCGCTACGTGTCGTTCGTTAATTTCGAAGGAACCTGGTAAATATGGACCAGATATACATTATTATCACGTGATTTCGAGACTGATATATAAGTTAATGAATAGTGGGTTAGACCTGCTCTTTCATTGAACTCGAACACTCCGAACAAGCAGGGATTCTCTCCTCATCTCAGTACTTGCAATATGACTGAAACACTGCTAGGATTTTTAAAGTATATAAAAGGCTCATATACAGGTGGAGAGCTGTTTAAGTCCTCCCGTTTGCTGATCGTTTGCGGTAATGAAAGCGCCGATCTCGACTCCGTCGTTTCGGCCGTCACGTATGCCTATTTTAGCTATATAAGAGATCCTAGCGTACAGGTGGTACCCGTGGTCAACATTTTGAGAGCAGATCTAAATTTACGCAGAGATATTGTCTGGGTCCTGAAAAAGGGTAACATTCCACACAATTTACTGTATTTCCACGAGGACCTGCAGGATATGCGTAAACGGTTTAAAGGACCAATAGAGGCAATTCTGGTAGATCACAATGAGTCACAAAGTCTCGCCAAAAAAGTGGTAGACTCTGTAGTCGGAATTATCGACCATCACGAAGATTTAGGACTTCACAAAGACATACCTGAGCGCCGTAGTGGACCTCGTATTGTCACGCCAGCTGGAAGCTGCTCGTCTTTAGTATTCAATTTCTGGAACGAAATGTTTAAAAGTGCAGGTGGAGCTAGAATTGGCCCCGATGCCTTGTCGTTGTGTTTGGGAGCTTTACTCATCGACACAAGCAACATGGCATACAAAGTGGAGCATCCTGATCGTGAAGCTCATGCAACTTACACGAGTTTGCTTCCAAATGTCGATTTCCAAGTCTATTTCGATCAAATTCGCCAGGCCAAGGACGACATTGCTGGACTTTCATTGCGCGACATTTTGCGAAAGGACTATAAAGAATTCGTATTTTCCCAAACACAAGGTTCTTTGAAATGTGGATTTGCCTCCGTTGTTAAACCATTTGGATGGATTCATACACAGTTTCCTGATCAACAAATTGTAGAAGCGTGTGAGAAGTTTGTGGACGAGAGAGAGTTGGATATACTGGTGATTTTAACGAGCTGGACGGATTCAAAGGGACAATTTCAACGGCAACTTGCTCTTTATGCAAAGGAACGGCCAAGCATTGAGGTCTCTTCTAAAATTGCCGAAAGGATAACGACGATTTTGAAGTTGCAACCTATCCAAATTCTGGACGCCTCCTGTGAGAACTGTTCGTTTTTCGCTCAATTGAATACTAACGCAAGTCGTAAGCAGGTAGTTCCATATGTCCAAGAAGCATGTAAAACTTTGTAAAAGAGGAATGTATTACGCTGCACTCAGATAACCCAGCTTCCAAGAGTTCATTACCTGCGCAGCACAGGGTAGTTTTCTGTTGATGGATTCAAG
Organism: Lachancea lanzarotensis; assembly: GCF_000938715.1. Lineage (NCBI taxonomy): Eukaryota > Fungi > Ascomycota > Saccharomycetes > Saccharomycetales > Saccharomycetaceae > Lachancea > Lachancea lanzarotensis. Next base: position 27,497 of record NW_019212896.1, read on the forward strand.
CTTCTCAATTAACAAATCGAGGACCGCTTTGTCCACTGATACCTGATCCAGATTCTGATTTGGGCCCGCAGACGGGTGCTCGGATTGAGATCCCGTCTGGTAATATATCTTAATGCAATTGGTCATGACCCAATCACTGTCGATGGCGACGTTCACACCCACTGCGAAAATCCAAACCAACAGATGACAATCGCCGCTAGGACTTTTCAAATTTATTATACGGGTTCCATTGGAATTCAAACTGTTGAGCAGAGTCGACACGATATGTAGCTCAGCTGGGTAGTCATCAGATTTGCCATTTTTCACTAATTGTACTTTCCATTTATTGATGTTGTACAGATTTGGATCTTGCGATATTAGGCCCAAAGCACAATTGCATTTGGCACACCGTGTGACCGAATTTTCAAATTTTAGCTTCTTGGTACTCCAGCTTTTCGCTACCTGGAACAGTGATACTCCTACCAGTAGTTCATCCGACAGCGGTTGCAGTTTTGAGTAGCGGTCAACTTCTGCTTTATCGGTGATGGTCGGCTTGTGACAGTGCCAGTAATCCATCAACTCTGCCCAAAACTCGGATGGTAAATCGCTAATTCTACTGCAATCATCATCGGTGATCAAAGAAGAGCAGCAAGAGGCGCATCTAATCACGAAATTTCTGCTTTCCATCAGATCGCTACGCATCCATTTCTGAGGAAACTGCATCATGGCTTCATTTACGGAGCGGTCATCGTGAACCTTGTCAGTACCTGTATCTTTGAGAGCTTTCAAACGTAGCGTTTGGCAACCAGGACCACTGGTCTGTAAACCTTTCCTGCCACTATTGATTTGTATGCGATGAGGTAGCGTTAATTTGAAAGATGACTCATTTTCGTCGACTATTTCAACCGTTTGGGATTTCAAACTTTGCACCCTATACAGCCCGCTGCCTTCAACTATGATAGTAACGGTGCCTATACGTGGGAGGTGCTCTACGAGGTGTCTCATCGCTTGTCGAGTTGTCAGCGTCTCTCAAAGCGCTTCCACCTACAATGCACCATCAATATAACGAATGATCTTATGCTCATCACGTGATTTTGAAATACAACGGGTCAAGCTGAGAGAACACTCGGTCAATTGGGTCTGTTGAGACCCTAGGAATAAGGTTTGACCAGAAGAATGTGTGTTCCTTTCAGGGGTAGTGAGCAATGTTTTGATAGAATCAAATTCTGAATCTTTAAGTGCAGTGAATGTTTAAAGAGAGATAATTCGAATTAAAGGCGTATTGAACTCACCTGGAAGCGTAAATATCCACATTGTATAATGTAGAAATAGACGATATGGTTACGGTCTTGTGTGCGAAATCACATTGGGTGGCTCATCCAAGATGTCACGAAACTACTCCAGTTTGTTGAATTAATCACAGCCTAAAAGTTCGTGAGCTGCTAAAAATCAATGAGAAAAATGCTTAGCGGTGGTGTTTCATACAGAAAAAAAGTTGCTCGATTCTTGAAGGTAAAATATTGTCTCTGAAAAATGCGTCCTGATTCTGATATAGATGGAAAAAGATTCGAAATAGGGATCGTGATTTGGAAAGGAGATCCATTTACTCAAATTTGAGCGCCGAAACCCAGGTTTGGAGAAAATCAAATGGTTCCTTTCTATATTTCAATCTTAGAGGGAGATTCACCAGCGGGCGGGAGGTTGACGATTCTCTCACTTTTATTCTCTCAGTCGCTGTCACTTGATGGTCACGTGTTTGATGTGTCGTTCTTGCTTTTTTTTCTTTCTATGCCGGACTGGCTGATGCAGAAAGCCATAGTTCCTCTTTGTGACGACTACTTCCCTTGATTCGTCATCCCTGCATCATACAGAACGCAGCTTTCAACACCGGCTGTTTTATATCACAAAAGTTCACACTGTCATTATTTGACACATCCGGTGTTACACGTGACGTGACCGAAGAAAAGCGACATGAAAATCCATGTCGCAGAGGGTTCATTCCATGCGAGATTGCATTTTATAAGCACAACTCTCAGAAAGAAGCATCATTTCTTTATGGTGAAGCTGCGTTGACTTTCGATTTTTTGTTTAGTACGTGAAAAGTATAATTGAATTTTTGAATTCGGTAAAGTCGAGAAAGGCCACGCAATGATAATTAATTGAAGCTCAATTGTTGCAACCATAAACAGAGGGGGCAAGACCGTGAAATAGATCGAAGATATCAATACTCGGTCAAAGAAACTGATCTTTCTTATTATCAAAATCAGCTGGTGCTGGAGTGAGTATACTTTCATGCAAACATACTTGATTATAACTTTAGTCACGTGACACAAAAATATAGTCGCTAAGGAAAGGAACTCCGGAAAGTTTGAATGACTGGCACCGACTCAGAGAACCGCACCTTAAAAAATATGACAACGGCTTTCATTTATGCCTGATCTGGAGCTTTCAACAACTATAAAATGCACTGGTTGTCTACAAGACATTGTCATCACTACACACGGAGTACGACCATTTTAGAGATCCCCGTATATCAAGCCTCAGCTTCTCATCAACCGTCTCTGCATAACAATCGCGACAACTTAACATCGCTTATACCAGCCTTAGGGACGGCAACGCCTTGCTAGCCACTTCATGTCCCTGTTCACAGCGTTAAATTTTACGCCAGATGAAGCTCTCCAGGAGGAAGAGCATCACTCTCGTGAGCTGCAGGTGGAAGAAAGCTTTAAGGTCTACCAAAGCGCTTTGCTACACCTGAAGGCAAAGAGATTCGAGCAGGCGGAGGAAAAATTCAAGGAACTGTTCAGCATAGATGTTATTAAACCAGATAGGTGGGGCCAGTACAAATATCGCACTGCAATATTAGAATCTCTTCGATATCTCGCATATCGTAATCGCGGTGTCTTTTACTATCAATTTTTGCAGGACAAATACGACACTCTTGAGCCGCATGATATCGTAGAATACACTTTGCGTACCGTGGAAAATCTGCTGGATGCTTTGCAACACGGAGATTCTGATTCTGCAGTGTCGAGACTTTTGCTGGAAAGTTTCATGAGCTTTGATAGCCCGAAACTGCAGCGCCTTATACTCGAGTATGAACTTGTCAAAAATACAGAGCTGACTACGGCTTTGCAGCGACGGGTCTCTGTGCTTCCTGAATTTCGTGGCTTCATCCTTCGCTATATGCAACTTCTCAATGATCTGCACGATGGATCTTCATTACAAACGGGTTTCGTGACGCAATTGGATCGATTTATCGATTCGAAACCTCAGGGACCTGCTCAATTGCCTCCTTTTCTTTCACAAATACAGCAGATGAGAGCCGAGGATAACATCAATTTGAAAGAGCCAAACGTAGTGAGCGTGGAGATTAATGAGATCAGCTGGGAGGCTGTAGCAGAAGCCATCACATCTTTTCTACCAAAGTATAAATCGTCCAACTTCTTCAGTCGAAATCCTGATCCGTATAATGAAGCAGAAGAGCCTTTGGAGCACGTCAAGTTTATTTTCAAGGAAGCCGACAACGAGCCGGCACCAATTGAAGAGTCGCAAATGATACCAAAAACTAAAGATTTGGCTATCTCCGAGGCAAGTACCGAGGGGGGGGCTAAAAAAAGTGAAGAGGAATCGACAATAACGCTTGGAGCTGATGACCAAGCTAATGCAAACAAAAGGTCGCTGGAATCAGAAGAAGGTGACAAGCCTTCGCAAAGGTCTAGTAAGCGGTTCAAGGAAAAGCCTCCCGTAGTAGCCGGCATTAGAACTTCGGACGAGCATGAGCGCTTCTTCAATTTGCTCAACGATATTGCTACAAGTCTTGATTTCCCGTTCAACTTGAGCGTGGAAAGAATGGGTCCGTCGGATCTTGACCAGGAGGCACCAGAATTTTGTGCAATGTCCGATTTTTACGAATGCCTTCGTTCATGGACAAACAAACATAGCGAATTTTTGAACCAGACGGACACGAAAAATTCGAAAAATGCGGAGAACGAAGGTGAGGATTCGTTCCAGCTCAATGCGCTTATAAGAACAAGTGTATTATCTGGAGACAACTGTCCAATCGAGTCACTCACAGATTTACCCGCGGACGAGATACATGCTTTTATTAATAAGACGAACACGGATAATCAGCATTTTCAGGAAGTGAGACTTAGATTACTGGATGTTTTACTGACCACATGCTCTGATGGAAGGTGTTTGATCGTCGACACGTTTTGGAGTCCTTTACTTTTTAAAGCCGTGGAATCTCTCGTTATGAGCCTAGAAGGCAATTTACATTGCATGATGACCGAAGACAATCCTGCCATGCTTTCCCTTGGACTTGCTGTTTACGAGATACTTGTGAACATGATGGGCAATATATATAGCGGTATCAATGCGAAGAGGCTCCAGGGCCAGAAAATTAATGAGCTCGAGACTCAAAAGAATAAGCTGGAAAGGAAGATAAGCATTTGGAGTTTCCAATTTCAAGATGTACTCATACAAGATGAACGCTCCCGTTTTCGATTTTTATGGGCGAAATTCTGCTCTCTTCAGTATACAGTCGGTGTTGCGGACGATGAGCTCATTGATAGTCTGCAAGAAATAGAGGCATTGATTGAAAAGCATGCACCAACAGTGAATGTCCCATATTCTAATTACGATACCATTCCGCAGCTGAATTTAAAAGCTGTGCAAAGTCAGCTATCCAGATTGAGAATTGTGCGAAAGATTACATCTATTGACATCAGTGCTTCGAGTCAGAACAATAACGCCGCTACAGAACAGCAGATGGAACTAATAAAAAATGCTTTAGTCTTTGAAGACAGCATGAGCGCCGAACCTTTGGAGGGGGATTCGATGGAAGTTTTTTTGAGAAACTCTCCCTTTCTCCTTAAAGTGAAGCTATGGCGACTATTGATATCTTATTATAGTCGCAGGGATATGAACCTCGCCGTTTCCATTTTTTTCAGAATTCTGAACATTTTATATGGGAAGGTATGTTCTCCAAATTATAGAGCGCAATCACATTTGCAGCGACAACAGACTCTTTTACTCACGATAAGTTGTGTGGGCGGCTTCACAAGGGAGATTCTCGATCTAAGTTCGGAAGAGCTGGAGGCGAAAGTAATACATGAAACAGAACTAAAATCGGGTCTTTTGATCATTTTGAAGTGGGTTAAACTTATCTATCCCATCATATTTTATGAGAGTCTTTGCCAAAAGGACTTCACGTTGAAATCATTTTTCAGCAAAGCTGTGAAATCGTCAGGTAAGCTAAAGAACATTTTTACGGACCTCATTACATCCACAATCCACTTTTGCCATATTTTAGACAAAAGCAGTTCGAGTGCGATGAAGCGACAACTTGGATTGACGGATTTAATCGAAACCTCTCACGAACTATTGGGCGGCTTCAAGTTCTGTGATGCGTCCAATGGATCCTACCTCAATTTTGCAGAGCAGATCTTGTGTGATCAGAGCGACGAAGAGGGGTTCAAGCAAATTAGACAAGTTCTTTGGTGTCAATATCATTTCATTGTCAGTGGCGAAAATAGCACGGTGAAGCAGCATGACACGAAGGGAAAAGAAATGAATCCTAAAAGCGCTGTAGCTGCTGGTAAATTTCTGATCGATTCTCACTACAAAGACCGAAATCTTTTGATTGCATGTGGAAATAAGACGAACTTAAAGCAGGTACTTGATAATATCATTCAAGTGATTGGCGAAGTTGACGTTTCTAGCAACCACATATTATCTCGTAACGACTTTTTTTTGGACCAATACCTGAAGTCAATGATAACAACCGACCTGTTCAGAACCGCTTACAGTGGAGAAATTTCTATCGAGCTTATCAAGCCAAACGATTCATTGCAAAGCGTCGCTGACACTGGTATTTTTTACGTCGCGGCAATTCAGGCTTTGAACCTTTACAAAGTACGGAAGAAGGCCACGCAAGCGCGACCATCCGAGTTGGACTTTATCATTACGACGCTCAAAACCGACATACTTTACAAGACAGACCGTTTCGAAAGTTGGTTCTTACTAGGCAAATGTTATTCTTTCCGTGTGGAGGATGACCTTATATGGACTTCTGACAAGCTGGCGACGCCCGAAAAAAGAAAAGGCACGACGGAACTTCAAAGGAAGTCGATCTTGTGCTACCTCATGGCTTTGGGGATCGCGATGCAACAAAGCCACAATAGTATGCTTGACAATGAGCTTCGTGATTTCCATCAAATATTAAAGGAGCTTCTCGAAACTCTGTCAGAAGAATTGCTCAATGGATTTTTGAAGCCTATGGAAAAGTCATGCTTCGAATGGGAATCACCTGTTGCCATGAAATTGAAGCCCGATGGAGAAGTATGCAGTCGGTCTTCTCCGATTGCTCGAACTGTCAGTGACTATAACGTTGAACAGGCCATTATTGTTGGCCTGTCGAAGGCGATCCAAATAGAGAAGGTTCAGATGGGGCTGCAAGGGTCTCAGCGCAATTGGAAAAATTTCTACTATTTTGCGAAGATCATATTCAAAAGGAGTATGCAGGAATTCAAATTTGCAGGTCTAGATGTGCTTTTAGAGGGATGTAGCTTGTCACAAGACAGTTCCCACACAAAAGATATGATATTTGAGCCACATTACTTTCTGGTTACTTCGTGCTTCAAATTAGTGGGAAAGAGAATCATCTCACCGCAAGATGCCCTTAACTTTTTGCGTCAGGACAACAGTGTTTTCAAGAAAGAAGACCTCTTTTGGGGATTCGAAGCAAGCGGGGACAATAGACAGCTTTTTTACGAGAAAATCTTGGACTTGCTACGGACTTTGGTGACCCTGGACAAGATGAAGTGGCACCATCGGCCCAAGTATCGGATCGCTAGAATTCTTTTTGACCAACTTGGTGACCTAGACGGTGCTATCACAGAGATGCACGAGATAATGTTTTTGAAAAGCTCTAATAAAAGTTTGGTAAACATATGGAAACCCGAATTTGAGCGTCCCGGGAAGCACTTCATTTACACATACCAATACGTGATGTTTTACTTGGATCTGTTATACTGTCGCCATGATTATTCGAGTATCGCATTAGTTGCCAAAAAACTGAAAAAATTCGGAGCGAGCATGGTCAACGTTGGATTGGCAAGTGAGCGGGCGCTACGGCTCTTCTCCCAAGCCGTTCAGCACAAATTTGACGTCAACGAAAAGCAGGCATTGGAGAAATTGCTTCCTGCTTTAAACTATGCCCAATTTATCAAGTACAGCGACGAAATATTTCAAACCTTCGATCGCGCTAAATATGACCCAGACTTTCTCACCACACTAGCACACGCTGTACATCTCAAGAAGGGCAACAGCGGGTACGACGGAATATGTATGGCTCTCTATTTCTCGTACATTTACCAGCCGTTCGTGTCAGAGAAAACGGAAGCGGGTCAAGAAAATGTCACAATAGTTATGATTGCACCAGCCAAAGCAGCCGAAGGTCAACCAGAATCAACCAGCACGAAGTCCAAGACCGTCTCAAGCCGGAAAAAGGTCAGTAAAAAGGATGCATTTGACAAGATAAGCGCACTGGTTGAGAAAAAGATTACATGAAGGACAGAGACGACAAACAGATAGGCGCACTGGTTGAGAAAAAATTACTTGAAGGTCAGAAACGTCAAACAGATAAGCGCAATGGTCGAGAAAAGACTACTCAAAGGTCAGAAATAACAGACCGAAAACTCTGTATAGCCAAGAGCCATTTCGTTATTCCTCAAAACTAAGCTTGATCCAGACATCAGAATCAATGGGCTGTTAATATTCAAAAAGAGAAAAAAAGGATGCTTGTGGGTTGTTCTGCAATTTGAAGCTGATAATATGCATCACGATGGGACGGAAGCAGCTCCCATCACTGCCACATTCAAATTGAAGAATGAAATTTTATTAGCCCGCTGCAAATATCTTTATAACCAGAATAAGTATTAAACATTTGAAGGCTGATTTTTTAGCGAATCCGGGGTCTTCGATCGAGTCTTGGCCCTATGAACTTCTAAAACCTGAACACGGGTGTCAGAGTGAATTCTGACGTTAGTTCTCACAAGCACAATAGTCTGTCACGGTACTTTCCGGATACTTTCGGGTACTCAAATTACTGAAAACGGGTTAAAACGGATCACAAAGCTGTGGAAAACGGGTACAATTTCAGGTACTTAAAACTATGGAAATGAAGTACCCAGTCGTTACCCGCTCGTCGAGATTAATTCACTATACATCTGTAAATTGGTTAAGTAGTTCGACTAATTCTTGAGCCCGATGAAGGGTACATCACTCAGTGGAATTCATCGTTATCACCACTGTTACATTCACAATGGCTTCTAAAACTTTGAACATTGCAATTATCGGTAAGTATACGCTATGTATCGGCAAAACTCCATGTCAAACGACGGTCTGGCGAATGATTTAAGTATATATTCATTCAGATATATGAAATGCTGGAAATTTTGCTAGACTCTGTTTGCGAGAGAATCCGATCGTTTTACTAACGTCCTAATCTATTTTCTAGGCGCTGGGGTCGTGGGGTCGAGTTTTTTGAAACAATTGGCCTCGGTAAAATCCCAAATTTCTTACAATTTGATCTTGCTTTCAACGTCAAGAAAGGCATTGATTTCCAAAGATTACAAGCCATTGAGCTTGCAATCCTGGGAGTCTGATCTGGCCAAGACCACAGAAGCTCCCTTGTCTTTGGACGAGCTTTTGCAGTTTTTGAAAAAATCTCCAGAACCTGTCATTTTCGTTGATAACACCTCCAATGACTCCATTGCAAATTTCTATCCATCCTTGTTGCAGAACGGTATTTCCATTGCAACGCCAAATAAAAAGGCCTTTTCTTCGGGTCTTTCTTTGTGGAACGAAATCTTCAACGGCAACGAGTCGTCCGGCCTTGTCTACCACGAAGCCACCGTTGGAGCCGGTTTGCCTATCATTGGACCTCTGAACGACATTGTTAACACCGGCGATAAGGTTCAGAAAATTGAGGGTATTTTCTCTGGCAGTCTTTCCTTCATCTTAAACACGTTTTCGTCCTCCAACCAAAAGTTCTCCGACATTGTCAAAAAGGCTAAGGAATTAGGTTACACCGAACCGGACCCTAGAGACGATCTTAACGGTTTGGATGTGGCCAGAAAGGTCACCATTTTGGCCAGAATCGCAGGATTCAAGGTCGAATCCCCAACTTCCTTCCCCGTTAACTCTCTCATTCCTAAACCATTGGAAAGCGTTTCCTCTGGTGAGGAGTACTTGCAAAAGCTACCCGATTTTGATCATGAGATGGAACAATTGAAGCAGGAGGCTGCCGCAGATAACAAAGTCCTTAGATTTGTTGGTAAGGTGGACTTCCCTAACAATTTGGTTTCTGTCGGAATTGAAAAGTACGATGTTGCGCACCCTTTTGCTTCTTTGAAGGGCTCCGACAACGTGGTTTCCTTCCAAACTGATCGTTATCCTAACCCATTGATCGTTCAAGGTGCCGGTGCCGGTGCCGATGTGACAGCTGCAGGTGTTCTGGCCGATGTCTTCAAGATTGCTCAAAGACTTTAATTCTTCACAACACTATACACAATCTAGCACTTTTGAACACTTCTATAGATAGACAGCCTGTAGCCCGAAAAACCTAAGACTTTGCGCTTATGGGTAACGCCCGAAACATGAAATTGAAGTAAGGACCATGGCCTTTACTTAGACGAAATCGCTTTCCTCTTGCCATGCCCGTTTGGCTTCAGCGAAAAGCTTGTGAAGCTTATCGTAGTCTAAACATGTTTTCTTGAAAGCCAACATGATTTTCTGCGAGTCAAGCACAAAACGGGGAATTTGCTTAGCCTTTAGCATCACAGAATCAACATTAACTCTTGATAGATGTCTGTTGTTAGGCGCCAAAAAAAGATTTCCGTTTTCTCTTATTTCTGCAATGTACGCTCCAGTGAAGTGGATGTACTGGGCATATTTAAACTTTGGCAACCCCCAAGAGTAAACAACTTCATGGCCCGCAATACTTCTTTGCAGTAGATTAGTTGCTCGATTATCAATGAAAAATCCGTTTTTCTCTAGTAGGTAGGTGTGGTAATAGAAGGGACGTTGTTCAATCAAACGTTCATCTTTGAAATCTGGGTCTTCCCACGGATTAATAGCCAGGGTTATGTCCACGAACGTGTGAAAAGGATTGGACAGAGGGATAGTACACAGCTCATTCCACGGAACCTCTACCAATTTGAGGCCGTACCGTTTACAGAGTCTTGCCCAAGAATTGATGAGATCGTCAATAAATTTAGGAGTTGCAGTCAGCCATTCCAATCTGATATGGAAGCAATGATCAGGATTATGAACCCTGTCATAGTGAACTTTGCAAATTTCTGGCTTGTAAGATCTCCTTCCAATATCAGCATTCACGGTAATGACATTACTCAGAAGTACAACAGATTTTTCGCTTTCAGTGTCGTTTTCTGCTCCAGCAACGCTTCCTGCCGCCTCAGTGTTCTTAGATTCCCTATCACCGAAACTATTCTCCTTGCTTGTGCGTTTCTTGTACGCATTTACCAGCTCTGATGTCTCCTCGTCGACGTCTGCAGTTTTAGGTTCTGAAGTTTTGACGTACTTTGAAGTTATTTGGTAGAAATAATGCCCATCCAGAAAACCATGTCTATTCTCGACATGGGCAAACAACCCCTGATTCATTAAGTCTTGCCCATAAGCAACAGCGTCATCTCTAGTGTCAATGTCAACGAAGCTCTCAATTAACCAGTTGACCAACTCAAGACCTAGAAAACAATTGTGATGCTTTTTCCAGTGCCATTTCCGGTTCACCAACTTTAAATGATTCTTAGCATATTGCATCTTATATGCGAGCTCTGAGATATCAATAGCTTTTGACAGCGCATCGCTGTCTTTAAGAAACATGTTGTCCCCTTTAGCCGGTGCTGCCATTTTAAGGATTTCAGTCTGCTCGTCAATAAAACTGAACAGTGAGCCGGTGTAAAAAAGGATCTCAGGCGCTATTTCCTCTTTTCGTGAACGACTTCCTGAACCTTCGTCCGCACCTTTGTACCGCGATCGGTAAATTGTGGTAATGAGACGCCTTAATCCCTCCAGCCTGATTTCTTCAGCTGTCAATACCTCCGCCCGACCATTGATGGTGGAGGAGAAGGTGTTCGGGGAAATATCGGACGGAAGAACAACGAATTTCGACCTGAACTGCTTTTTATTTTTCTCCATAACCGCGTCGTCATATCCTGCGAGCATTTGGTCCAGCTGATTCCAATTGAATCTCTCTCTCTCCAACTTCAGGGGATCGGTCATAGTATCTCGGTAAGAATTCTCGTATCGAGTTTTGATTTGTGGATTGTATGTAGGTATTCGGTTTGATTGATCAATAAAATCTTTGCGAATATGCCTCTGGACATCTATAGTACCATCAAAATCACAGCTTAATTTGTGAATTTCTTCTGCGAACATCATGTAAAGTTTGACATTCATGTAATTCTCTCGTGTGAGATATTTTGCAACTTTTCGACTTTCGCTCCCGTTGCCTTTTGATGTTTCAATCTTCTCCACACTAGATCCTATACAGATCTGGAAACCTGCAATGAGCCTGACATATATCATGTCCCTAAGTAGGTCGTAAGCTGTCTGGTTTTCCACCGTTTGATCTGAATTCAAAATTACTGAATGATTGGTAAAAGTGAAGTTCTGCTCGAAGTCGCTTTTGATCGGAAAACTTGATATGGTGACGGGGAGTTCTGCCGGAGTTGTTAGTGATCTCCACTTCGTGTATCTTTTCGCAACATACTTCGGATAAACGTCTCGATACTGTGGTGTAATCAAGGCACCTGCTCTCTCTGAGCTCATAGGCCTCGAAGGATTTTCGATCTGCACCCAGCTATAAAGAGTTGCTAATGAGCTTTCAACATACGCGCGCTGAAAAGCTCTGTTCGAAAATGAATTTGGTGGGTGAGAAGGAGAACCTGGAAGGGAATGAGCTGGTGAAGGTCCGAGATCAAAGGTTCCCTTCCTATTCATGGGTCTCTGTAACGAGGAAAAATTCTTCTTGAGTGTGGGTACATGACTAGCAGCACTAAGACTGGTATCGTCCTCGCTGTCATCGTGCCTCCCGTTTACGTTGCTGAGAGATGGCACTGCAATCTGTGAGGGTGAGGCTTTAAGGTCCTTTTTTGACTTGTTCTCTAAGTCAGGACGGAACCTTGAAGCGATGCGTTGAGCAATAGTGCCGCTCTTTGTAACACTTTTGAGCTGATTGACAGCTCGTGAACTTGTCTCGTTTTTCTTGTCAAGATCCTGGTAGTTTAACTGGTTACTTTGAATACTCACCGAAGGCGCTGCATGAAGCGTGTGTGCGAGGTCACCAAACACTTGCAGGTGGGCAGTGGGCTCAACCAACGGGGAAGCTGACTTTGGAGGATTCCAAGCAAGCTCAGCCCTCGATGCCATCTTTGAAAGTCTTGGAGGTTTCGAACGACGTTTTTCCATCATTAGTTCTGAAGTCATGGGTGGTTCATATTCTTCCTGAATATCCCTGTGAGCCGTGAAAGCTCGATAGTCGTAATGCTTCATTAATTCAGCGATTGAGCCAACATCGTCCCCTAATTTCATGTAGTCGATGGCAATCTCTTCATTCATCTCAGTCTCTGTTAGTCCCATCATCTGAAGATCGTGCATCTTACATCTTGGATACCAAGAGTCATTAGAATGAGATGAGTGCCGCCAGAATGACACATTTATCCAGGATGGAGCACAACATCGCAGGTTATTGTCATGATCTCGGTATCTCAAAAGAGGCACGACATGCAGAGGCGGTCTTCCCAAGCAAATGACATCAAGAGATAATTCGATAGACTGAATTTTCTTGCTTGTGGCCTTTAACAATTCATAGTCAACATCATAAATACAAGATCCCGGACTTATGATGATGACGTGAGCACCTGTTCTTCTGAGATCCGGTTGCCGAAATGGATTTGTCAAAAACGTAGTCGCCATGCAGATGGTTTCCAAAATGTTAGATTTTGGTGCTGGAGCGAATCGTCCTCGCAGCATCGAAACTCCGTCCGCTCGTTTGAATGTTTTCAGATCCCTGGCAATTTTGAAAAACTCCCTTCTCAAAGTCTTCATGATCTCAGTCCAATGAACGATATTTACTTGATCGACGACAATTCGGTAATAGTCTTTCACATCATTAGGTCGCCTCTCACCATCTGGTACGTCAATGAATGGAACATCTGATAAATCCAAAGAAGCGGAGAAGACAATGGTGATCGTGTGATGAGTGCCTATATTTTTCCACTCCTTGAAAATAGTTGGGAATAGAGCATTGACAACTTTGTAAAAGAAGATGTCACCGTTTTCCTCAAAGTGCCACATCTCGTCTGTAATTTGAATAAGGAAAACCAGCCGCGCTGATTCTGATCGGTATACGATCTTCGTTTCGTCTCCAACGTAGCCGGATAAGACTTTTTTCCCATCACGATATATCTGTTTCACGGTTGCTCTGACGCTATCCACAAATGTAAGTTTCTGCTCTACGTAAACACAGCCTCCAACGAGCTCCGACGAAAATATCCACATATCGCCACGGTGCACCAAACAATCTCTGACATGAAGTTCAACCAGATCCGCCTGGCATTCTTCTCTACTTTTCGCTTTTATCCAAACTTTGGACCTCGTGGGTAACCCTAGTAAATGCTGCAAAGGTCCGGACAGCACAGAAATTTGAGTGTCCTTGTACCTTTTCCGCAAGTCTTTCTCAAAGCCCTTAACTACAAAATAGATTTTTTTACCCTTGGAACTGTTTTTGCCTCTATATGTCTTCAATTCTGCCAAATCTCCTTCCTTTATCCCAGGTATACTTGCAAGGTCGAACATAATCGGTTCTTCAGAAAATCTCGGCTCATGTAGCACCAATTCCATTTGAAAATTTCGCTTTTGTTTGCGAGCGGCTGCAAATTGCAAGCCGGAAAGTTCATCCAGTCCGGGATCTCTCGCATCGATGTTGCCAGGGCTCAAAATTGTTGTTGGTTCAACTTTTTCGGACTTCAATGCTGATTTTGTATTCCGCCCCAAATTCGAGTTGAGTTTTAGTTGAGGTTTCCCCAACCGTCTGGCTCCACTGGAGCCTCCTATCGTTAGTGTGTTGTTTTCGATGTTCATTTTTGAGCTCATCTTGCCAAGATGCATGTTCGATGAGCTAAAACGGTCGTATTTGTCTAATAATGAGCCTTGTAACGAGCCTTGTAAAGAGCCAGAAAGTTCCGCCGTAGGCGATTTTTGGCTTCCAGAATCATGTTGGGGCATAAATATGGGCCTTGCAACAAGCCTGGCTATCGTGAAATGTTCAGCTTTTCAGCGGGAACTGTACTTTTTGAAATGCATTTACTCTACATCTTGAAATTCCAATATATGACTGATAGCATGATAATAGGCTAATGATCATCGACGTGTTTTCCTGTCACTGGACGACAGGAATTTAAGTTATCCAGTTGTAGCTGCGTTCAAGCGTTGAACAATGTTGTTGAAATCGACTAGTGCTGTTCGAGTCATCATGCAAGTTGTGAAGCTTCTTGTGCATGACTTTTTGTAAAAGTCAATCCACTGTCACTTTTATGGAAGAGTCCCAAGAAACGTTTATATTTACTATAAGAGTGATGAGAAAAGTGGGGATCTATGTGTTGAGCCAGGCCACAATTCTGCGTAGCTGTTCTGTCTTCTGTGCGCAGTTCGAGTCGCAATCGGCATTAATATACGCCAGGAACCGGAAGCCAGGAACCCACTTCATGCCATCGGGTTTCCGAAGCCACTAGGCCCACACACGCACACAGATACGAATTTTGAGTCTTGTAGAGCTTTTATGATCACCTTGTCCCCTGCTAGAATTGAGTTCCGAAAGTTAACTGGCACGCGAGTAGAGACTGGATTATGCAACGGGAAGCCGGGGAAAGCGCACTTGATAAGGGGTCGTAAACGTCATTCCGAGTACATTTGATCTACTGAGAAGGCGGGTTTTCGTTTTTCGTGCCGTTCCCCTCTTCCTGTCTAAGCCTTTGCTGTCTTGTCTGTTCTTCTTCCATTGATAAACGTAATGCCAGTGCAAGCTCCGGGTCCATCGAGGGATCAACCCCAAAGTCCATGAAATCCTGACCGCCTCCCATACCAGCGCCGCCAACACCGCCAAATCCAGATTCTGCTCCCTCTTCCAGCACTATACTAGAGGCGGCGATATGTTCATATAGGAGTCTAGGCCCCGGCGATATAGTGGCAATATGGCTGCCTTCTTCCTGAGGATTATTGACAGTTTGAATGAATTCCTCCAAGATGGACGTGTTACTTTCAATTTCGCCGAAATTGACCACATCCACAGCGATCTTATTCTTCTTCAGTCTTTTCGCCAGTCTCAGAAGTTCCTCTCTATCCTCTTGCAATGGACTGCACACAAAAGCGATGATTCGCTGATGCTGGACCTTATTCTGACGATGTTTCAGTGTTAAAGCTGCAATCTGAATCGCAGTGCTTAATCTTGTTTCTCCGCCAATCGAAGTTTCGTGCAGACCAGCGAGGATTTTACCAAATTCAGGCGTGAAAGTCGATAAAACCTGAGGGTTACTGCCTGCAGAAGATATCAATCCAATGGAATTCTCAGGATTACTATTACGTTTTGCTTGAAACAAAAACTCTACTGCATCGATTTGAGCTTCAAATCTGGTTCTTGGGAAATCTCCATTCCTTGAGAACTCAGAATTGTCCACTATCAACACGGTAGCCTCTAAAACCATTTCGAAATCTAGCTAAACGTCGGAAATAAGGCTGGAAACACGTCCTAGGGCTAGTTTCATATGGATATCTTCGAGAATACTGGTTGTCAGTTACCTTAACGAACCATTTTGCCACCATTTTATATTGAAGGACACAGTCGTCCGAAGTGATAATTTGCATGCGAGACAGCGAGGACGAGGGTTTGAATGATGAGAACTGGATCTATGTTGAGGAGCGTTCTATGTTATGAAATGTCCCTGAAATTGATGTAAAAAATACCGCTTGGTTGCATTTTGGTGGAATATATGCCAGACATATTTGAATATTGATCTTTCCCACGCAGAACAAGGAAATGCAGAGATTAACATTGACCAACTTTGTAGGATAATTGCAATTGCTGTTCAATGAGGTGTACAACTTATGTGCGAGAATCGGACTTTTCAAGGTAAAGAAAAAAGATGACGTTTAAGTACAAAGTGATATATAGAAAATGTCACTTTGACTAAAACCTTCCGTCAATAGCTGCAAAATCAGCGTTGACGTGTAGGATAAACTCAGAATGCTTCAACCCCGGGTCTTACATCTGGATATAACGCGAATACGGCGGTCCGATGAAGGTCGCATATAATGGTATACTTATCGCTAAAGGCCCATAGTGATAATCTTCTTGCAACACAACGTTTACATTAGCGATGTTTCAACAATAGCACTGGAAAATAATAGTTTCCAATGTGCTAAAGTGAGAACACTTATTGCTATGCTTTTCCTTGAACTTTGGGCTACTGGTTATCTTCAAACTGAGATGAACTATATAAGGTAACGTGACTCACTATCTCAAATTAATGTATAGACCATTCTATACTACTGCGATGCTCTTCAAGCAGATCAAACGTATCGCAATGAACTAAAGCGTCAATGCTCAGTGAAGAGGCCAAATACAGCATCAAAAAAGCTGTCATTGATCAGCTTCAGTCAAGGTGTATGGCAATACTCGGTTTTTTTTTATTTACTCTTGCTACAGACAACTAACTGCCCAATCAACAGTAAATGCAACACTTGAAGAGTGCGCACGGATAAAGGAGTCCAACGTCATGGAGCTAGAAAGAGTCTCAAGTGAGCTGAAACGTTTGGGAGTAGCAAACCAGGGACAAACCATCCAAGAAACTCTGGATCAAGAAAGAGCCGTTGATGCAGAAAGCTGAAATGAAGAAAGCGAATTGTCTACGCATCACCAAGAAAATAGAGTCAGAAAGGGCTAGTGAAAATGGTGAGGTGTGGTGTCAGAACTACTTAGGGCCTCGAGGTAAGCACAGGGTAAGTCGGATTTTCATGCTAAAAGGAAAGTTGCCCATATTTACAGAGTTGAGAACTAGTTTTAAACAAAATGACGTTTGAGATTGATCGATGAATGTTAGCCAACGGCGCGGATTTTCTTGTCGCGGTGACGACATCGTGCATCCTTCAACGTGAATAAAGTGCTATAATCAGTGAACTCGTTAGTGAGTGGGTAAATCCGGCGGAAAGCCGATCTTCACGCCAAGGAGAAAGGTCAGAAATGCGATGTGCGGTGATCACGATACGATGCACCCTCGTATACCGTTTTTTCGAACTAGCCAGATGAAAACTGAGCTCGGGCAAGTAACAGATGCAAACCAAATCCCAGTACAAAATGATGTACTCTTCTCCAATCCAGCTGGATTGATTTAGGTTGCACCCATCAAACCCTGAAAAGTAGCACGGCGTTCCTGAATCAAGAACTGCGAGCGTCATTTCTATTCGCTTCGAGCCTGTCAGATGTGGTGCAGAGTTCAAATCTTGCGAATGCTCTGCCCGAGAGTCGAAGTCAACCGGGCGATGAAGTATAACTTTGGAAGAGAGTGGATTTTCCCAACGAAGTAACGAAAACTCCTCCAAATGATCAACCCGGCACCATTTTTGGCTTAAGATGCTTTCCGAAAGCAGCATAAAACCAGATAGTAGCCGAGTCGTCTGCAATGCGTACCCCGGATCGCTCAAAGCATCGCTTTTCAGTACGCAAGCTGCTGTCGCCTGGTGCATAAACTCGAAACATCACTTTGTACTAATCTGTCATCTGTCTTCTCCGGATCTTCGTGAACGTTACACAAC
>NW_019212897.1:0-31067 GCF_000938715.1 Lachancea lanzarotensis
AGTTGCTATAGCGTCCGACGGATCCCATACTAAAACGCGCAGCAACTACGTTTGTAGACAAGTTATATAGAGGTAATAACGACGGAAAGGAGCCAACTGAAATTGGGTCTGGTCCTGATGGCAAGAACTGCATATACTCTGCCAGTGACATCACTAGTAAATAAAGTAAGCAGTGGACTTTACGTGCCTTCGTAGTTGTGAGTGATATAACAGACAATGATATGTAAATTGGATGGCATTTTCAGACACAGTGTTGTCCTGTATGTGATATGTGCTGTTTCGTCTTGGCGTTCTCCCGTAGAAAACGTCCACGTCATATTGAGTTTCTGTGTCGCCTGCGAGTTCGTCTTTCCGGTACGGAGGCACACAGATCTGGAGATCTCATCAAAATTTTAACTCAACAGACATAGGCAGTGAGCGATCTTCTTTCGCGTGCAACTCAAGCTGTAATCTTCAAGGCATCGGCTAGAGGTAAATATCTCTTACTTGTCATGGGTACTGACGAATTCTACTTTCCTGTTCCACGAGGGCTACTGTGATGGGCTTCTGGGTCTTATTGTAATGCTAATCAGTCAGTGCCTTCGACACTGCTGGTAAATGGTCGGCCTTTGCCTTGGGCTGTATAGCGGACTGTACTGCTACTAAAAGATGAGTTCTAATGCTGAACAGCTGAATAGAGAGCAAAGTAGAACCCGCTCAATTCAGCAACTATGAATGCTTTATGCCATGGACGATATCTGGGGTTATGCAGTGTATCCTGACTGGCTCATGATATGCTCTTTGAGAGAGATGAATTGAAAGGCGCTGTCAGGAAGACTAAACCTAGTTCCTAACCATGTAAACCAAGTGTGTTTCGCTTTGAAGACATAAGCGTAATGGTATTTGGGCTATCGAATACCTGCACATGATTTGTCGCGGCCTTCAACCTCAAAAGAAGATGTGCCTTTTCGGCGGGCATTAGTGAAATCGACATACGCGAATCGCCAATGAGCGGAACTTACGGCGGCATGTAGGAGATGCAACCTTTTAAGCAACAGATGCTTACCTTCAGAAACGCACATACCGCTAAGCACGTTTGTGGCGGGCTGCTGTTCCTTTTTTTTTAGTCGCGGGAAGTTTCTCTACCTTGCCTCTCTGTCGTAATCAAACAAAAACCAAAAGCGAAAAAGTCCACTGAATGATCACAGCAAGCGTGAAGATCTCAAAATCCTAAGCCTTTCAATCCATGCTGTCTAAAAAATGGCTGCTACGATCATCATGGAGGAGGTGCAGTAGTCTCACGGGGATAATGATTTAATTTCTGAAAACTCCGGCACAGCGTGGTCACAGAGCTGCCAAAAAAAACCAAAAAAAAAAAAATATATCTATATGCAGTTCTTGATAAGGCTTGCAGAAATGGTCGTTCTTGGGGGGTATAACATATCCCCCATTGCAATCCATTTTGCCCAGTTTTGAGTATAAATAAAGAGAGTTGGCAATATATATAATTTCAAGAATCAGAATAAAGCTTGTTAGTGTCATACACATAATAACGGTGTAAAATTGTCATGCTTCAGTTCGAGGAAGAAACTGAAAACTTGCCAGGAGCCATCATCAGTAACCAGATGCAAAAGGAACAAAAGCTTCCGGACAACCGATTCCTGGCGTTAGTTGTTATTTTTTCGCTCGTTCTCCTCTCTATCACTAATCTATTGATTTTACTGAATCTTTTGCAAATTAACTCTGTGGTGCACGATAGCCTGCGTCCTTCTGGTGGTAATCATTGAGTTTATTTGTCTATCAAGCCTTTAATAGCAGCTCCCCCGGTAAGTGGCAATCGGATTAACTCCCAAGCACGAGGAGAAATCAATGGGTATTATTTGCGCCAGAACATGCAGCAAAGCCCAATTGTCGGCCGGTTTCGGGTCGACAATGTAGAGAATCAGTATCGGCTTCACTTCCCATTGTAGCGATATATGCATGTGTGAGAATCGTCACCGGGACCTAGTGGTAGTCGTTGTGCCCCGAGCGGCAGGTACTATCAACAGCATCGCTCTTGGAGCTGGACCTCCTAAACATCTTGAAAAATCATAAGATTAAATCATTCAAGCGTGAGCTCTCGGTAGTTGAATGCGTTCTGCCTTAAATACTTCTCCAGTCATATTGCGACATCTGGCCTGGAACAGCTCCAAGTGCACTCCTAGAAAGCTTTTCCGGGCTTCTTAGTGTCGAGGGATCATCTATTTCTAGCATTCGAGCCGTTTTCGGAGTATTCTAACAAGCGCTTGCCGATAACACGAGTTCTAAAAGGGGTGCAAACCTTGCTACTTTCAGTCCACGGCTTCAATCGGCATGCATCCGCTTCCTTCATGGTGAGTAGACATTATCGTGTAAGAATTTCAATAGAGGTTTATTCATTGCCTGTGGACGTAAATGGTGCAATAATCCCAATTGCGTGAAAGAGGTCGGTGCTTCAAATACCTTTGGGGTTGAAGAACAATTTCGGAAGTGTAAGGAAATAAGATGTCCTTGTCACCTATGGTGTGCATTGCATTGCGCGGACCATGCCACAGAATAAACACAGTCACTTCGAATTTTTTGTCAATGTGTGAAATTCGGAATGAAATTGCAAACCAGGATCGGGGTTTTATTCTGATTACGATAATGCGCTACCACATTGATCGGAGAAAAAAGCAGGATAACGTTGTTTGTCTGTCTGCGCGCTGTGCAAAATGGCTAAAGCACACCCCAAGTGAAGTGACAGCAATCATGTAAAAATGTGGAATGATTCTTATAAATGTCATAAACGCCTCGCCAAGACGCAGCTCATTGTGTCACTGCACACTGTTTAGTTGCAAACTATAGTTGGTGCTGGAATCATCGAAACAAAATGCTAACTTGAGCGGACTTAAGTGATATTTGGCGATCGCGATAAAGTTTAGTCTGTTCAGCTTCAAGCGTTGCCAAATCGGAACGACATATTAATGTCGCAGGAGCGCTTACCCAAGAAATCGACAACCTAAGTGAAGCGGTCTTGGAAGTTTGTGTGTTTGAGGATATTCGAAGATAAAATGGCGTCTTAACGGGACATCTGTATGTCTGGCGTCAGACTCATGTCACAGTAATCACTATCACGTACTAGACGACGGCGTTAGAGTAAAGAAGCAGTCAGGAGGCTTGGGATGAGCGGCTCTTATCGACCAAACAAAATGCAGTGAGCTTTGAACAAAACTTTCTATCTATACCCATAGTTACACTACGTGTCTCAACTTTCTCCGCACGGAAAACGTCTCATACTTTTGATAACACTTCCATTGTTCAACCAACGCATTTTCAAGGTAAAAGTTTCTTTATCAGGTCTTTTTGAAGCCTAATTCTTGATTTTATTTCTCCACTAATTATTCAAATCTTCTGAATGATCCGCTATTGTAATTGCTTTGCTCGTCTTTCTGATGTCTTCGGAAGATTACAGTTATTTTTGGTTGCAACAGTCTTTTACGCTGTTGGTAGCATAATTCAGTCTCAAACTGAGAACATATAAGCATATTCCGCAGGCGCTGTATGTCACAACGCGGTATGCGTCGGAGTGTCAATTCTACTCATCTAGGTACTGTCAGACACGTCTCCCCTGAAGTGGACAGTTTTTGTCAATTTGCTACACCTTAGCCATGTATTATAAAAGCTGGATACCAGGGCCATCAAGATATGGGCATTCATTTCACGCTTTCAGCGCTTCCGTTTTCCAAGTTTCTATTTGGTGCTATCGTGAAGGTGTCAAATACAGACGAGTGGAAGAAGCTGCATGAGAGAGGAAATACGGGAAATTCGAGTGTCGTGTACAGTCTGGGATATATTTGCCATCAGATCGATACTATAGGAACAACAGTCAGAACCGCTTGTTTGTGATGATTACTCGTTTCTCTAGCACTTGCTGGCGGTGTATCAGTAAATTGGCAAAACCATGGGATTATAGCAACTTTGGTTGCAGGACAAGTACCTTTCGCTTGTATTTTAGTGTTTGATGAGAGGCTCGCGAAAAATGAAGCCTTGCTTTTTAACTCGATAAGAGATCGTGGAGTTTGGGCTACCCTTGCAGCGTCATTTCTGGAAAAAAGGGTCTGCGCTACGAGTTCCGATTATTTGAATACTGTGCTGGTAGTGTCAAAGGATGAATCAAGAAAATGAGCAACGAGAATATCATGGCTTCCTACTTTCATTGTATGCACTACCTAAATTCTTTTCGGCTTGTTGGTGGTCCGCGTCAAAGGCCCAGAATTCTTTTTCAATATGCGGAACCAGTCTATGGGGAAGTACCACTGGGCCCTTTTATCAATACAGAGTAGGCGCTAGCTCGCACGCTGGAGTGATTGGAGAGTGATTGGACCGTTAGTTACATCAGGTGTTGGTAGTCCAATGTTCACTCACTCAATGATCGTGGCTCTTCTGACAGTGACCTCGCAAGTACAATAGGCCTGTATTTCATGTTTGCCCAGGTTGATACAGCTACAGGCCGATCGAACTCGGGAGCTGGGACACAAACAATGTTCGGACAAACTATAAAGCGCTTTAAAGACAGCAGTCTTGCAGAGCTGGAAGATTTGAGAACAATATGAGTGCAAGAATCTCGCACGGCTGCTGCTCTGGCATGATCTTGAATACTCCGTGCTGAAGGAGCCCAGATCTTTAAGTTTAGAGTTGCCAGATTTGTCCAGGAGAATCCGTGCCGTTGTTCGATGCCTTGCTGGACAAGTGTGCTTGCTGGTCCAAGTCAAGTAGCTATTTCGTTTATATTGCTACTCAATATTTTCGTTAGGTCTATCCTTTCAGGACTACATCTTATTGTCTAACCAGTGCTTTCAGAGGAAGATTGCCAGAGGTACGACGGAAGGGGCACCAATCCTTCCACACATAGCTCGCTAAAGGTATATGAGACTCTCTCATCGGCTATAAATCGCACCGTCCATGAACCTAATCTCGACGTTTGCCTCTATAATTAGCTGCGCTGCTGTTGTAAATTGCTCCGCGGAGTTGCTTGATCAGGTTTGTCTGGTGCTTTCTCGACCGTCGGTCAAAGCGCGCGTTACTCTCAGGAATCAGGGTGCACATGAAAGCTCAGGTTTTCGAAAAGGGAAATGCACCCTGGCATCGCTCCTGCAAATTATCGCTGACCTAATCATGATAAATTAATTTTCAGAAAAATACCAAAACTCTCAGCTCGAAATAAAAGAGGGTTATCCTCCAAAAGACCAACACTTTTTTGATTGTAGAGGCGTAAGCTTGACTCGGTTACGGGCTAAAATGCACCCGATTTCCTACTGGCAAAATGCTCCTCACCAGATTTTCCGAGATTTACGAAGACATGAGAACTCATGTAGAACTAAGGTGGCCTGCTGTGTCCGTCGTTTCGAGGACAGCTAGATGCAACCACTTGAGTTACGAAACATAGAACAAAAAATGGTGATTATAAATGAGGAAGCTTGACTTCCAGCAAGACGCCAACTGTCCTGATACATGTGCAACTGAAAATGTCCGATATCGAAAGTGGCATACATTCCAATCATGAAAAAAAGATTTCCAACGACAGCGGTGATCGGAGCGTCAAGCAAGACACATGTACTGGGCGTGAAGAGCCAAACAGAATTAAGATCAAACTCTTTTTGAGTTTGTTTTCCTTGGGACTGTCGATGTTTGTAACGGCACTGGACGTCTTGATTGTCGGGACTATCATTGATACTGTGTGCCAGTCCTTCGGAGACTATACCAAGAGCGGATGGATTGTCACGGGTTACTCGTTACCTAATGCACTATTTAGCTTGCTGTGGGGCAGATTATCCGCCACGCTAGGGCCCAGACTAAGCGTGGTTAGCTGCATACTGCTTTTCGAAACGGGTTCTCTGATATCTGCGTTGGCGAATTCCATGGACATGTTGATAGCCGGCAGGGTCGTGGCTGGGGTTGGCGGAAGCGGGCTGCAAACACTGAGTCTCGTTCTAGGATGTCAGCTCGTTAGCGAGAAGTCCCGCCCACTAGTAATGTCACTATTGAATTGCACTTTCGCTGTTGCGTCCATTGCGGGGCCGTTTTTGGGTGGAGTTTTCACTACGCATGTTACCTGGCGATGGTGTTTCTACATCAATCTACCCATTGGCGGGGCCGCGATTGCAATATTTCTGTTTTTCTATAATCCAGAAGGGGTGAACTTGCAGAAAAAAGGCTGCGAAACCCTCAAAAAAGTAGTGAGCTTTCGATTTGGAAAAATATCACCCCGGTATGTTTTACAGCAACTGTTGTTCGGCTTTGATGTTGTATCATTTGCCTTTTTCACTACAGGTTGGCTACTTTTCCTGTTGGCACTGACTTTTGGCGGTCAAAGTCACCCTTGGAAGTCAGGCATAGTTATTTCTTTCATTATCGTTGGTGTCTTGTTGATCATACTTTCTTTAGCCTATGACTTCAAAATGTTCGAAATAATAAAAACACGGGACAGTTTTAGACCGCTTTTGAGCTGGCGTTTAATGTCACAGACGACAATTTTGCTTGCAAATTTGACCGGTTTTTTTTCAACAATTGCATACAATGTGCAAATGATTTACAGCGTGCAGTTTTTCCAATTGGTATGCGGATCTTCCGCATGGAAAGCCGGTCTTCACCTAATCCCAATTTTGATATCTACGGTTGTGTTTTCCATTGCTAGCGGGGTCCTCATCAAAAAGACTGGTCAAATTAAGCCCCTTCTATTATTTGGTAGCGCAATGGGGGTTGTGGGAAGCGGACTCATGATACTGCTCAACAACACATCTAACAAGCACACTCAGATTGGTGTATTAATCCTTCCTGGGGTTGCACTAGGATTCGTATTACCGGCTGCGTTGATAGCCTGCCATGTCCAGCTCAATAAAAATAGTTCCACCTACGGAGCGGATATTTTAGAAACCACTTCGGTAAATGCACTGCTTAAATCTTTAGGAACCACAGTGGGTAGCATTCTTTCGACCATGGTCTTCTCCATCTCTTTACACCAGAAAATGAGGCATAGTGAACTTATGCTCAATGAACATGCTACACTTGATGACATCGCATCCTATAGAAAAGACCATTTTGATGGCTCACGCTCCGAAATGGGGTATATGTTGAACGATTCGATAAAAAATGCATTCTGGATGGCTTTAGGATCTTCCGCGATTGCATTCATTTGCAGTCTTTTTGTTTCGAGGCGGAAAATAGCCATGTAGTTTGTTTATTACTTTCAGCGATCTGACCTTGATGTGTTGAGAGCAGGAAATGCTCATCCGCTGTTACATTTCCCCTTATGGTGGTTTTCCGTGCCAGCGATCATAAGAGAATGAGTGGAGCGTGTCTTCTCTGGCGGACTGGCGTACGGTGTGGAGGAGCACAGAGACCATCGACGGGGTGATCGTCAGTGAAGCATAGCTTGTTGCTGAGCGCTCAGTGCTTTTAGTCACTTTTGGCGGGTGGAAAGACCATTAGTCAGATCGTAAGATAAACGGATCTGGCATGCTCTGTTATCCTAGTCAGAGCGTTCTTCCCCCATTTGCCGTCGGCCTCTTCGAGAAGATGCATAAAGAAGAGCTCGATAGGGTTACTTAGTAACTACGTGGGTGTGTTCATACGTTTAAGTCTACCGACCCCATTCCAAACCGTAGACAAAAATTATGGTAACTACGTTCTTCATCCGCTAACATTACGTGAAGACACCAAGCCCAGTGCTACAAAACTTTTTATACACTTGGACGACGGAGAGACAGTGTAGACGAGTTTTGAAGATCTGTACTTGCGCTCAAAATATCCCACGTCTTTGGTACACAACACTCCATTATGTAGTTAGACTTTCACCGTAAAATTAAGTATACATGCTGATGCAAGATGCGTAAATCATGCTTATTTTGGAGACGTATCTTCCTTCATGAAACTTGTGGTCTGTTCTGATGACCCGTCAGTCTGATACTAGTTCTTTAAGTGCCCTAATCCCATGGTGGCTCTCTTGTCGCTTCTTGTCGTCAGCGTCTTCGAGTTTTCACACCTGTCGCTGTCATCTGGTAACGTGATCCTTAGCCCGGTACATCCATCTGACGCTCGACGGTATGCCATTTCAAAAACTAGGACAGCCATGGCAGCGGCTGTATTACATGGTGTAAATATCTGTGGATTTGCCCGTGGCTACCACCTTTCCATCCGTTTTTTGTTTCAACGCCGCGCTGTTAAAAATACTGTGGACTCAAACCAAGTTTTGATAACAAAAATTCAGGCCGTCACTGAATAGTCTATCGGTGTAGGTTACATATATGTTTATGTAAGTCTCGATTAATGCTTCGCGAACAGAAAACGCTGGTCATCTTTGCGTGATTGTTTCTCAAATTAAGGCTTCAAACAGAAGAAGTAAGAGGCTGAGTGCGATGATGCTGGCCGCTCACACATTGGAATAACCATTAGGTAGAGCTGTGCATCCGGTCTTGCTTAAAGTAGTAACGGAGATTGTGTCTGGCTTATTACTAGTTTATACAAGAGGTGGTTTAAGACTTAGTGCTAAGAAATCATGCTAATCAAAGCCAGGGCAATGCAATGACATGATCCGAACCAACAAACTCCGAAAGTCAGACTAACAATAGATAGAATTTCAGTAAATCTTGAATCGAGGTAAGTTTTTCCTGGGGAAGTGAAATGTCACAATATCAAAAATAGTTAAAAACAAGATAAGAGGTATACTAGGAGCTACTGAGAAGGTGTAAGCAATTGCTGAACAACAGTTTCGAAACCTGTGACGGATGCTATTGTACAGCCTTGTGGAGTGAAGACCAGAAATACCCTGTCAATGTCTATCTGGAAGAAATTTACAGTATCTGAAGAGGAAATCATCGGTCGAGGATTTTAACTTCGCGCAGAACAAAAAGAATTGGTAAACATCAGACAATCGAGGCGATTTCAAGTATGAAAGCATGTGTTATAGAACAGTTTTCAACAGATCAAAGGACGAAGTTGAAGACCTGACCTGAACCGAGGGTCAATAAAAATGACGTCGACAAAATCTTTTTTGAACACGGGTTCCAACTGGTCTTTGGATGAGCGTTTCATTCTTGAATTCAATTCGTTAAACTTGGGCTACAGATTGACATGTGTAGCTATCTCGAACTACCCGAAACGATGTAAGATCTGTTATCATGTTCAATATTCTTCCTTACACTCATGTCCGACTTGACACTATAATGCCTATGCGGTGCTTACCATCCCAGTTCCCTCTGTATATATTTCACTCTTTGTTCCTTGTAAAGTTCTTTATGAGACAATGTTATTCGATTGATGTCGTGTTTCCGTACCTCACACAAACCCTTCTTTCCTCATTTCCTCAGTAGCTTCTTTACCATCGAATTGAGGTTACTCCTATTTCAGGCTGTCCTTTTGTCGATCGGTCCATAATATCTTTGCCAAGCACCTTGATGTGACTCACACCAAGCCAACGAGCGTCAGACTCGTACCACAGTGATGGAAGGCAGTTAAGTATAGGTTGAGATGGCCCATTTCTCCAATCGTTCAATATTGAAACATTTGATCGATCCCTTGTTGTTTCCGATAGTAGAATTCTTGGCATTTTCGATGAGACATCATAGGCACTGCCTCTTTAAATCAGGAAATTGAACTATACAACATGGATAAGTCATCAAAAGAGGTGCATGAGCCACCACACGCTATCACAACTACAACGTCATCTTTCCCTAGCTTGTGGCCAAGGGCGCTTTCCAACCGAGCGGGATGGTAACAAAGATGCAGCGAGGCCCCACAAGCCGGCTCGACAACAATACTCGAGTCTTCCGAAAATCTCATACAAGTCTTAGTCACATCGCTGTCCTGAAGAACCACAGACTTACTGCCATATTTTTGTGCACTGTCAAATGCAAAAGATGAGATATATGAGGAACCCAAAGAGGAGGCGATACTGGAAATCTTTTCTAGTACAATTGGGCTTCCATTTGCCAAAGACTTGGAAAGTACATCGCTTCCTTCAGTTTCGACCGCAACAATCGGGATTTCTTTGACTAGATTGTATTTTTCCAAACCTTTGATGACTCCACTATAAAGGCCTCCACCGCCTACGCTACAGATGATGCCCTTCAACTTGTATAAAGGTACCTGCTGCTGCTCTAACTGCTGCAAAATTTCTTCCACAATAGTGGAATGTCCTTCCCATATTATTTCATCGTCGAAGGGATGAACATACAAAGTTTCTAAGCCACTCTCCCTTGCCTTTGCCATCACTTCTTCGCGCAGGTATTGATCGGCAAGACCCCAGTGTTCTCCGTACACAATTGCGTCTGCACCTGCGCTTTTAATCTTCTCAACCATTCTGGGCTTTGCAGTTTTAGGGACAACGACTGTACAGTCAAGCTTCATTGATTTAGCTGCAGTAGCAGCCGCTAGGCCTGCATTTCCCCCGGAGCTGGAGAAAACTGCCAACTTCTTTTCACCATTTTTCATTAAGTCCTTCTTTTTCTGGGCAATGAGATGACTGATACCTCGAGACTTAAAGCTACCACTCGGCTGTAGCATTTCATACTTTATGAAAAACTTGGGACCATCTCCTTCAGTATTGAATCGACGTTCAAGTAGAGGCGTCACAGAGTAATTCATCTCGTAACTAGTTCGGTTGGTGACTCATGGATAGAAGGTGAGGATGTCTCTCCGTCGGTTTTTTCGAGGACTTCTATATCGAAAGAGATGTTCTGGAAGCGACTTCCCTAATATTTGTTGATATCTTTAAATTGCAATACTACTGCCGATAAGAACTAGATGTCGAGTTTTCGAGAGGTCGTAAGCTGGGATACAACGCAGCGCTAAAATCTGCTGGTACTTTGCCTGGAGTAGATGCAGGGCGCTTTGGAAGTTTTGGTGGTTCAGACACAACAGTTTGTTTGCCAATGAAGAGGGTTGTTGCTAAGTTAACATTTCTTCTCCTACGACTGCAGTCGTCAAATTTTGACTCCCGGCAGATCCTTTGATAGAAATTCATCATCTACTGTCACATATTCCTCTCAGAGAGTGTTGGAACCTAAATGTTTTTCTTTGCGCGCTACAAATTTTTCTGAATCAGAAGCTTGACTTTTCAGAGCTACCTGCCGTTTGTTCGTTGACTTGCTCGTGCACTTGTTCGCTAAAATACAAATGATGGGCACGAAATGCGTTTAATACAGGCTTTACGGGTATATACACCCATCCTTCATCACAACAATCAAGTTTGTTTCTGGCTCATCCAAAACATAAATGTCCTCCAGTGGATTTCCATTCATGAGGAGTATATCGGCAATGAACCCAGGCTTGATCTGGCCAAGCTTGTCTGCCATCCCATTCATCTCACACGGGGTGACGGTAGCGGACAGAAGTATTTCTTGCGGAGAAAGCACTTTATTTCTGATGAAGAACTCTTGAGTTTGGTAACCATTGAGAGACCCTAGTAGATCTGAACCATAACAGATTTTGACATTGTGTCTCTTGGCAATTGATAGAGCCTCCAAGCCATGCCTCAAAACGCTCAAATTCTTCTCAGCGTTTTCCTTCTGTAAGAATGATCCGAATTGGTCAGAAGCCAGCATTTTGTAAGTGACTAGAGTCGGAGTTAAGTAGCAGCCCAGTTCAGCCATACGCTTCGCTGTTTCATCGTCTAAAAGATTACCATGCTCAATGCCTTTCACTCCTAGATTGATACAGTTGTTGATAGCTTCAGGCGTATATGCATGAGCAGTCACATAGGAGTGGTAAGTGTCCGCAACTGCAACAATAGCACTGATTTCGTCTTTACAAAACTGCAAGTTAGTGATCTTGTCAGTCGGAGAAGCTACTCCTCCACCAGCCATAATTTTAATGAAGTCAGCGCCTCTCCGAAACTCTTCCCTGGTAACTTTGTAGCACTCTGGAACGCCATCAGCAACGATTCCCAAGTTATTGATATGACACTCGCAGTCATCCAGAGCTTCGCCGGGCATGTCGTTTCTACGCATATCCCCGTGGCCGCCAGTTTGCGAAATTGCATGACCACAGGTGATCAAACGAGGTCCTTTGACACTTCCTTCCTCTACGGCCTTCTTGATGTAGCTTTCAGCACCACCGCAGTCCCTCAGAGTAGTAAATCCTCTCTTGAGAGCATTTTCGAGGTTGTATCTGACCCTCATTAAAGCAGTACTTTTTGCAGTGTCCAGTGTACGCACGAGATCTGTCTCTCCGGGAACAGAGGTGACGTGTACATGATTGTCGAAAAGACCTGGCATCAAATACTTGCCAGTACCATCTATAACCCTGTAGCCGACCATGTCGACGTCGGTAGCGTCGGAATAAACGACATTTGATATAACACCACCTTCTGTATACACATATGCATTTTTTTTAACCTGGCCATCAACGACGTCAATCAAATTAGTGTTTTTGAAACAGTATTTCTCAGGCTTGTTAATTCCCCATGGAGTGACCAAATCTTCTAGGTTTTTCCAGTTTCTTTCATTGACATCAATCTCAAATGACTTGGACATGGCTAAGAATTACTTCTATCTACGTCCACACACCTGGCTATGAAGGATTTACTTAATATTGCCATCTTTTCTGATGCACTTGTCTTCTTATAGTCAATGTTCAAGAGAGTTGACAGAGCTCTGTCTTACAGGATGTCTTTTTGGTCTGTTATCTCTCATCACAAGTAATTGATATATTTAAAGCACATGTAGCTAGCAGGCAAAAAAGAACAATGGCATATTTTCCTATCGTACTGCACAACGTACCATAAAGGAGCGTGATATCTATCTAAGATTGCGGATTTGGCCATCGGATTTAAAAGTTACTATAAAGAAAGTTTTAGATAAGGAAATCGGACTTTGATTCCACTAATGGATGTAGTGAGAATTGAGCTGAATAACCCGTTTGGGCCTTTATCAGAGGATATTGTTCAGCTTGTCATACTTTGCCAATCAACTTTGACAACAACGTCGGGTTTTTGATTCATCCAACTGCCGAAAGTTATTGTGTGACGTCAGTTCACAGAAAGTTAAGAAAAACGCTGAGGGTGCACACCCGAGCAGACCGATAAGATTTACATGAGCATCTATTGAAGACAACAATGCTAAAGACGCGATGAACTCTACTTCATGATTGAATATAAGGAGAAGCTCCTTGTTGACTTTTCAAACCTCTTTTCTAGAATGATCATGCGATAAACAAGACCCAACGATGAAGGAAGAACAAAAGAATACTATAGATTATACGCTCGACGAGGTATCCTCGGAACATGTTGGAGAAATTGAAGCTATAAAGGACGAAGATATCGATCAGCTGGAGTATACTCCCGAGGAAGAGAAAGCGCTACTTCGCAAAATTGATCTTCATGTGTTGCCTCTGATGTGTGGTATCTTCTTTGCGCAATATCTTGACAAGCAGTCTTTGACTTATGCAGCGGTATTTGGTCTAAAGAAAGACCTGCACATGAAGGCCCATGACTATGCATGGTGTACAACCATTTTTTACCTCGGGCAGCTGGGCTCAACATTTCTGTTCAGTTACTTGATGACAATCATTCCAAGAGTTCCTCTGACTGGCGCCTGTGTTGTCGTGTGGTCCGTGTGCTGCATGTGTTTAGCAGCTCCAAGCACGAAGCAAGGCTTTTGGGTCGGGAGACTTTTCTTAGGAATCTTTGAAGCCGTTGTTCAACCTGCATGCGTTTTGATTACCACCTATTGGTACCGTAAGAGGGAGCAGCCTATGAGGGCCGCTTTTTGGATCTCTATGAATGCGATAGCCCAAATAGTCGGAAGTTACTTGATGTACGGCATTGGAAAGACAAACCCTGGAAAGCTTGCAGACTGGAGAGTGATGTTTTTAGTCTGTGGAGCAATCTCGTTGGTTGCAGGGTTACTATTCTATTTTCTGGTCCCAATTTCCCCAAGCTCGGCATGGTTTCTTAACGACAGAGAGAAACAAATCGCAACAAAGAGAATTCACGAAGAAAGTGATCGGTTTGCCATCAACAAGTTTTCTGTTGAGCAGCTGAAAGAATGTCTCAACTTCGACTGGCTATTTTACAGTGCCTTTCTATTTGGCTTCTTGATAACAGTGACAAGTGGTCCTATTATTTTCCAGTCGCTGATTCTGGCTGGTTTCGGCTATGATAAATATGAAACTATGAAGTACGGATCCCCAGCAGGCGCTATTCAGCTTCTTTTCGTGTGGATTGCTGTTTTTGCGGTCAAAATTTTCCCCAGAGAACGTGCTGCCATAGCTGGCTGCCTTGTTGCCATCCCATTGACCGGTAGTATTATGGTTCTATCATTAAAGAGGAGTAGTGGGTGGTGGGTGATTGTTGGCTCGTGGTTAGGATCTGTCATCACTTGCATAATGACCGTTTTATTAAGTTTGGTTGCCAGTAACGTCAGAGGCAATACCAAGAAGTCGCTTTGCTCCAACGCTTTTTTCGTGGGCTATTGCTTAGCGGCGATCATTTACCCACAGTGGTGGCTAGGAACATACCGGGGAGGTCTTATTGTCACCATTATTATGTGGGTGCTTCTCATTATCTTAATTGTATTTTACAGATTCAAAGCAATCCATGAAAACAAGAAGAAAGAGAGCGCTAGCTTCGAAGCTGAGCAAGCCATCAATGAAGATGATTTCACCGACAAGGAGAACGTCCATCACAGATATGTATATTGATTAGAGTCGCCACGGTTCGACTTTAAAATTCAATCTCAACGAGTGTGGAGTTATTTGTTCTTTTAGCCGATTGTAATATTCTGTTCGAATTTAGGCCGCGGACGACAGACAATTTAAGAACGGAATTCAAGGAACCGTGAACTTCCCTTAGGCCGTTGATCAATGTGATAGACTATACTTTGTTGAAGGAGCTATTGAAGGTGTATTGAATACATCGGTGAGCGAGGTGTATCTAGTCATTCAGGGAATGTCAATGATTTTTCAAAATCGTTTAAGCGTGGTGTGTCTCTTTAGCGCTCACTAAATATTAAGTAATAATGGTTTTTATTTCAAAGATTTTGGTACTAAACACACAAGACTTCAAATCGTCGACCGAGGGCTGTGTAGATTAAATTATTGGTAAGCGCACCGAAAACGGAAAACGGAATTTGAGGCATGCCAAGCTCCAATTCTTTGAACTATATAGTAAGGCAGAAATGTTATTTGAGGGTGAACTCTCACTACTTTGGCAATCTTTTACGTCACTAATTCAGTGCTATTCATTGCCCGAAAGTATTGACTCGGCAATGGAATCTCAATGAAGGCGAAGATCAATGACAAAGTAGTACAGACTGATTTAAGAAACCTTGGTGCTGTGATGGAATACCAGACGACGAACCGTACATTATTCAGTCTGCCGCACCTCAAACGATGTGATTTACGCTAAGGACCGACTCTGTGACCAAGCACTCAAATTTATGAATGCACTCGTGAGGTGGATTAGATTCACGCCGGGGAAAAGAACTTGGCTACTGTCTTACAGCGTATGTAATCCGTGAAGAAGGTTTGATCATAATTACGAGACTGCTGGAAGCCGCTACTGTCATGGCCGTAGCATTTTTCAACAGCCGAGAGAAAATTGGGCAAACTTGACCCTGGGCACTCCATTTTTTACCCTTTTATGGTCGTCAACGCAGCGAATACATTCTCGCCGAGTTTAAAATCAAAAATCTCCGCATGTTGTGGTTGCTGAACCAGCTAAAATCGTATGACTCGTCGAGTATGTGCTGACGAACTTGCCAGTCCATCTTCGTGAATACTTAAGAATCCAGAATAAGCGTCCTGACGTAGGAGACAGTATGAGTGGTGGGCTCCCTCAATCTCCGTAATGTTATGCTATAGTTCGCCCCCTCTCACATTTGAGCAGTTGTCTCTCCATTGCATCGATCACATCTTAGCGTCGGGTGGGTAAAGTTGTTCCATGTTCAGCATTTTGGCGATTGGTTTTTCGTCCAGATAAATACTGTGGACTCTTTACATCTTGCCGATGCTTTGCTGCCTCGAGCGACAAGACCTGCATGATTTCTGTTCCTTTTCACTGCAGGCACAAAATTAAATTGACGCAGGGACTCGGACTCGGATGCAAAGAATACACCGCATTAAACCTGGCGATGAAATTCACTTTATTACAACGTCAAATCATAGAAATCGCTCAAATGAACCTTGCTACCTTCATTTCCATACTTTTGCGCGTTTAAAGTCGAAGATATCAGAGTGGGTTTTAAAATGTCTTTCTTAGGTATCTCCGCTCTTAGAAAAGAAATCCCAGTTTTCCCCACGATTATCACTTACCTGAACATTCAATTCTCTGTGCATGCCTACCCTGTTCCTAGTAGTCATCAAAATCGTTCGGAATATCTCTAAAGTTATCCTACTGGCCACGTCTGCTCTTTTTAGTGGCAACGGAGAACTGAACTAATGTGGGATTATGGACCGTCAGCTATGCCACCTCTCTGCCCATTATTTTTCCTGCCACTCTTGTGGCTACAAACTACTTCTCAGCGTCGACAGTGCTTGACGGATTACTTCAGCCCTAACGTTTATAATCATTCTGTCGAAAACTCTTGCGCTCATGATGAAGACCTTTGTTGGTCTCTGTCGCCATGAAAAAGATATCAATATACTGATGGTTGGGCTTGATATGACGGGCAAGACAAACCATTTTATATAAGCTTCGCTTAGGGTCATGTAAGCAAACACTTCCGACCACTGGTTTCAATATGGAATTTGTACAGGTCGACGAAGTACTGTACCAAATAACGGACGTAACTGGTAGCTGGGTAATTAGGCCAAATGGCACGAATGGCTTCACGGAAAAAATGATGTTATATTAGTACTAGATCCTACTGATTCAGAGCGTCTTCCCGAGCCAAGAAATAGTTTTCACAAGCTTTACAATTCATACGAATTCAAAAAACTCCCCTGCAAGCTTCCGGTTCCTGTGTTTACGACTTTGATTGATTCTTCTTCTTCGTGTATGTCAGAAGAGGATATTGTGGTAGGTCTAGATCTACTTTCATTGGAAGATATCCCGTGGACAATTCAAAGATGCTGCACTATTTCCGGTATGGGCTTATCCGAAAACCTGAGTTGGATCAACCATGTCCACGTATGGCAAACTCAGAATGAGGCCGTGAACCCTCTGCTGTAATATCAATTGTTCCATTGATTGTGTATTGCCTTGTCAGACGCGAATAAAATATGCAGACAATTGTAGGCATTCTATGCGCTTCTTTCGCTCAGTCTCGCTGTTAATCCAGGCAGTGTTATCGTCGACATGCAAATACCAATTTGGGCTTAGAACAGACGGAAGTCGACGAATGGCGAATGGCGTGCAGCTGGCTTCGGGCCCACTGTCGAAATAACTTCAAGCCAGGGGCTATACCCTAGTCAAAACATCAACACTCCAAGTGATCAGATATTGCGGAGTCGACCACAAGGCATAAAAGAAACAGACAGATTCTTTTTTTAAAAATGGCGATTATCTCAAGAGCTCTGAAAGACGCGGAATTCGAAGTTTGATTGGAAAGGCTTGGAAAAGGTCAATTTGCTAGAATTCCACAAGTCGTCCGGCAAATTCAAAACGGCGCACTTGTTTACAATACAACTATCTTTAGAAATTTCGACATGGTTTAAGCCAAACAAGTGCGCGGCGGAAATTATAATTGGGCCTGTTTTTGCAGGGGCAGATTTTAAAAGTCGATCTCATAGTTTTGCAGTTTGATCATCTCATGACTCTTGAAGTGCCGACTCTATCATCAGCATATGAAGGATGTGCTTATGATGAGCTTCTAATGCGTGAGACCGTCGTATACTTAGATCTGTGTTTTACCTCTCACAGTACTCCTTATTGAGACATCTCGACCAATTTTGATGCCAACTTGGCTTATGTTAACTTTCACAGACCGTTGTTCTCTGTTTCCAGAAAAAAATCAACTATGGACAAGTACCGCTCCTGTTACCTACTTTAACGCCCTCCTTGTGGCGGCTTCCCAAGATTCAGGACATCGTTTCCAACAATTCCCAACTATAGATTCGGTGGGCACTTCCCCTTCACTCGCGGTCGTCCCGGCACAATCAAACTGAAAAAGTTTCCTACAATCGTCAGATCACGGAATATGTGGGAGAATTAGTTCGAACCCAATACTAGCATTGCCTCCACAATGTTTCGATGGGGTCTTCACGTTTGCCATTTGAAGCTCGGGGGCTGATAATGATAGTGTGAGTAATTTCACTCAATTTCATGAAGCATACAACGTAGCACGGAGAACGGGGGCTAAAGTTACAGCTGTTTGTGATCCATCGCCCACAACTCAAACTTGGCACATACATTGATATTTTCGTGGTGATACTGTTGGAGATAAAAAAACAAGAAATGTTTGAATATTAGAGGCCGATTTCTTTGAAGCTGCGGGAACAAACTGAACGATTTGATGCAATGTCTCAAATGAAACTCTCTAGCAAGCCCTAGGCGGTAATTCCTTCCCATGATCAAGGACGTGGGCCTATGAAATCAAAAAAAAAACGAATCTCTGTCGATCTTAAGACGTGCGGCAGACAAGAACATCCGTTCACCAAACCCACTGACAGAGATGGAGAAAGTAGGAATACTGTAACAGACGTTATTTGCCCTTGAATGGATCTAAAAATCTCTGTCTAGTTTGCGTTCCTAATGTCGCTTGCTCTCAAAATACGAAAGCGTTTCCCGGATTCTTCTTCTTCTTCTTTAAGCCCTTGTACAGAGCTCAATATTGTGGGATACCGCTCGTAAAGCCTGGAAAAATGGCTGTTTAAACTACGGTAATTTGAAGCACTTTTTGATGCTCTTGTATTTCAACGCTTTAGTAGCCATAGAGTGACTAGAGTGACTAGATAGTCTAGGTCAGCGGACGGAGAACAAATTGATTTCAAACTTTTACTGATATAAGTCCAATAATGGGCTTGGGCGCAAAACAGGCCTTTCAGACTATAACAACAAAAACAAATTCATCGCCATTAGCTTACCGGTGGAAGTGATCGCGCGCTGCAGTAATTCCTTATTGATCTCGTTTAAGGCAACAAAAACTTGAATAAGACAGTGGCCATCTGCAACTCTCACCACAGTCTACACGAAAAACTCTGAAATTGGGTCAAGTCGCTTGCATGTGAAGCTCTAAAGCCAGAGATATGGCTTTCACAAGGGAACTACCCGTAAGTGTTCACTACTTCATTGTAGAGAGAATTCGAAAAAGCGGACATAAATTGTTCAGGCCGTTCTGGAATCAAGTCCCTCCTGAAAATTTTCTTGAATTTTTATATGGTCGCTCATCCGGCTTCTAGTGATCTATCCAGATAACTTGAAAACGATTGTTTCCTCTTTTCAAATTATTCTGTTAGCGCTTCAAAATAAAAGTGCTGCATGATGGGTCGAAAGTCCAAAACTGCGGCAGCGTCTTTAAACTCTCTGTGAAATTTAGATTAGATATCTGTAGTGTCTCGGTACGATAACCGCATCGACGTCTTGATAAGGTCTACGCGCAGACTTAAACAATTGAGAGGGTCATTGATGGGCTGTACACATAGAGGACATCGAGGGAGTCAAAAAATCAAAAGCCTAGCGATTAGTTGTGAGTACAAAGGCTCAAAGAATCGTCAGAAATGAAACCTCCACGATCAATTGAGACTAAAGAGGGCTGAAAGTACTTTTCGGTTGTGAACTTTCTACGATCAATTGTGACTAAAGGGGACATAAACTTGTAATACTACTATTGCCTCAAATATTAATTGTGAACAAATAGGTTCAATACATTGTTCAGTATAACGAAGGTCAGCGATAACTTGTTTCTTCGTGCGTACGGTTATCTCTATGATATTCACAATTGGTCGCTGTGCACAATGGCTCAATTGTGCTGGTAGTTATCTCATCATCCACAACTCACCACTAACCCGCAATTGTTCAACATTCTGGAAGCTATCTTAAATTACGACTGATCCAACGCTCAGTGGCTCAACTGTGCTTACTGTGTCTGTATTCACAACTGATCATTAACGCTGTAAACTGTTCTGTTCTGTTCTGTTCTGTTCATAGCATTCTCAATACCTCGTTAGTACTTGTAACCCTCTCTACTCTTCACAACGGTACGATGATTTTCCCAGCTGTTGAATGTGCTTACGGGAGCTATTCAATTTACACTGTCTAGTGAATCGCGGTTCCCGGAATTGTTACGCACATTGCTAATCATAAAAACTCCGGTAGACCCTAGCAACCTTAATCACGAGGGCATCCTTTTTTGACCTTAAATTTCGAAGTAGATGAAGTGCCCGACGAGTCCTACTTGCACCAATCAGAATAGGTTCAGGAACCGATTCTGAAGTCCAATGCCCTTTCAAAGGATACCATAATTAGTCAGCTATTTCTTGTATATAAAGGTTGAGTGCTAGCCATAACTACATATGTCCATCTTCCCGCTTCCAACAGCACAAAACAGCAAACATGTCTGATATATTTGCCCCAGCACCAGAGCCTTCAACCGAGCTTGGAAGACTTCGTATACTGTCTAAAAATGCAGGTATAAGAGTTTCGCCACTTGTCCTTGGGGCAATGTCCATTGGAGATGCGTGGCAAGAAATGTTGGGCTCTATGGACAAACAGCGCTCTTTTGTGTTATTAGACGCATTCTACGAAGCCGGAGGTAACTTTGTCGATACTGCTAACAACTATCAAAACGAACAGTCTGAGCG
Organism: Lachancea lanzarotensis; assembly: GCF_000938715.1. Taxonomy (NCBI): domain Eukaryota; kingdom Fungi; phylum Ascomycota; class Saccharomycetes; order Saccharomycetales; family Saccharomycetaceae; genus Lachancea; species Lachancea lanzarotensis. The sequence goes on from NW_019212897.1 coordinate 20,716, forward strand.
ATGGATAGGAGAATGGATGGCCTCCAGGAAAATTCGGGATCAGATTGTTGTGGCTACCAAATACACCACGGATTACAAGGCATATGAAATCGGCAAGAACAAAAGCGCAAATTTCAACGGAAACCACAAACGTAGCTTGCACCTGAGTGTTAGAGACTCTCTAGTCAAACTGCAGACAGACTGGATTGACATCTTGTATGTCCATTGGTGGGACCAAATGACATCTATCGAGGAAGTCATGGACAGTCTTCACATTCTGGTTCAGCAGGGTAAAGTGCTTTATCTTGGTGTGTCCGACACCCCGGCGTGGGTGGTCTCTGCGGCAAACACGTATGCGAGGGCTCATGGAAAAACCCCGTTCAGTGTATACCAAGGCAGGTGGAACGTGATGTTGAGGGACTTTGAACGTGAGATCATTCCCATGGCAAGGACATTTGGTATGGCCCTTGTGCCCTGGGATGTGTTGGGTGGCGGTCGGTTCCAAACCAAAAAGAGTTTGGAGGAAAAGAAGAAGAAGGGCGAACACGTACGTTCTTTTATTGGCCCGGCAGACCTAACTCCAGACGAGATCAAGATTAGTGAAGCTTTGGAGAAAGTGGCGAAAGAGCACAATACCGAATCCATCACTGCAATTGCACTGGCCTACGTAAGGTCCAAGACCAGTCGCGTTTACCCACTCGTAGGGGGGAGAAAAATTGAACATCTGAAGCAAAACATCGAAGCCTTAAGTATCAAGCTATCTCCAGACCAAATCCGTTTTCTGGAGAGCGTTGTTCCGTTTGATGTTGGTTTCCCAAGCTCCTTTATTGGTCCAGATCCCATTTCAACTGGAGAAACTGGATTTTTGACTGCTATGTCAACCCATCTTGCCTTTGACTAGTGTTAACTGATGTCTTTCTAGTCTGAGAAAGAACAACCTGACCGCCCATGTCCGTACAACGTTCGTAAAATTGATATCTTTAGTTATGTCCCTAAATGATGGTACGTACATTTGAAAATGATCTGCTAACAAGTAAATCCATACAATATGGTTCGCTTATTTGTACACACGGTTGTTGAACTTCATCAAGGCCTTTGTCTCAATTTTTTCGCAGGCCAATCCTGTCGAAATAAAACTCTCAATCGACCCCAATGCCCGCCATGAAAAACTGCAATCCACTTCACTTCTACAAAGGGTGCTAATACGCTATATATCGTTAATCATTATAGCCATCCATCGTCAATGGCAATAAATACCTGCATTTCCAGCCGATCACTGCGCTTAATAGTCGAAAGCGCGCTGCAAAATAGCAACAACCTCGTGCTTTTCGAAAAGGATAGGATTTGTTGCATGGCATGCATCTTTCATAGCGTGCTCGGCCAATGCCTCGAAGTCTGCCTTCTTGACACCCAATTCCTCCAAATTTCTTGGGATCTTTAGTGCTTTGCACATGTCCAACAACTTCTCAATCGTAGCATCGGCAGTGTGCGCTTTACAACCTAAATGAATGGCAATTTCAGCTAGTCTCCTTTCAGTGGCCTCGTCGGCTTTGTTGAAGTACTGAACGTGAGGCAGGAGCACGGCGTTGCACACCCCGTGAGGAAGATGGTAAAAACCACCAAGCTGATGGGCAAGGGCGTGGACGTAACCAAGAGAAGCGTTGTTGAAAGCCATACCGCCCAAATATTCGGCGTAGCACATGTCAGTACGTGCCTTCTTATCAGAGCCGTTCAGGAAAGCTTTCTCCAAACTTTCTTCAATCAAGTCAATTCCTTTCAACGCACAAGCATCGGTGATAGGATTGGAGGCCGTGGACACGTAGGCCTCGATACAGTGGGTCAAGGCGTCAAGTCCGGTGGCAGCAGTCAGGCTGGGTGGCAGACCGTACATAGTCGATGGATCATTGATGGCTACCGATGGGGTCACATGGTTATCGATAATTGCCATCTTTGTTCTCTTTGCCTCATTCGTGATTATAGTGAATCTCGTCATTTCTGATGCGGTCCCTGCAGTGGTGTTGATGGCGTACAGAGGTAGCCCGTTCTTCTTGGACTTGTTAACGCCCTCGTAGTCTTCGATAGATCCACCGTTGGTAGCAACTAGAGCGATCGCTTTAGCATTGTCATGGGCAGAACCGCCGCCGATTGAGACAACAACGTCTGAATTGTGCTCTCTTAGGACCTTCAATCCATCCGAGACGTTCTTCTCGTTAGGGTTGGGTTGAGTTTGGTCGTAAATAGCCACGTTAAGGCCCAGTTGTTCGAGGGTTTTCGATACGGTGCCAGAAAGACCAATCTTGGCAATACCTGGGTCTGTCACGATAAGAACGTTTTTGAAGTCCGCTTGACGGATTTGCTTGGCAGCCTCTTCGATGGCGCCCTCACCGAAGAGGGAAACGGGTGGAATGTAAAAGCCGCTAACAGAGGGCATTTTCGTTAATTTATAATTTGGTTCTGTGTGATGATTGGGAACTTTTTGAGTACACATCCATCTGAGTGAAGACTGTCGAAAAGCCGCTGTATAAATAGTCCCAAATATGCGTCCGGCTGTGTTCTTAGAAGCTAAAAAGAAAGTCGATCTCATCAGGCAGGAGACGAATATCACCAGTCAACACCACGAGAAATGGCAGACGGATAACACCATTTGTTATTCGAGGCACGCTGAAGCTTACTTTAAGCATTCACCATTAATAACCTCTGGGGTAAGTGGTTTTTTTATCTGGTTCACACCACAAAAGATTGCAGTTCACGAGACGTCGCGGCTCCGCGATGGTCCATCAGCTTCGTATACCTGACGAATCAACATCCGCTCAGGTCCAAAGCAGGGTGCTTTCTCATCCGGGCTGAAGATCGAAGAAAAATCTCAAAGAGTGGACAGTTGTTTATTAGAAAGGAAGTTAGTTAACAAAATTAAGTCCGAGATCAAAAACCTCAGCTGACTTGAAAAACCAAGAGCGCATGTTTTTGACAAACATTTACGCACAACATTTTGGATAGCAGCCTGGCAAGAGGGTCATTGTCACACCTATTGGTTTTCGGAGATGACAGGATGTCTTTTTTTTTTTTCGAAGGTGACAGAGTTTTTGAATTTTGATGACTCTTCGAGAAGGTGGCCAATGTTCGGTTTTTAGCAGTCTTGGATATTCACTAGATATAAGTGTTGTATGCATTGGTTGGTTGTATTCCAAAAATCTTCCATGACGATATGTTTAAACATTACACGAAATAGGTTGTTGCTCCTGTTTTCACGTTCTCATTATTTTCCTCACGCTTAGTCTGTATTGTTATTTCTCTGTCTTTACATTTCGTGTGACAACTGGAGCGTGTAGATAGAATGCTAACGCATGTCACCACAACACAGTCCATCATGAGTGATAGGCTCTTGGTACTTGAACTAAAAAACCAGTGTTTTAACTAGACTGCAACTTCAAAATTTCTTCCCCACACATGCCGCAAAACTTGCGGTTTAAGCCAGCTTTCTCAATTCATGTGTCACTGCTAAATCCTTACTGACACGTCACACTTGAGCTCACACCAACTTTTCACATCCTGTTCTTCATCTTTCGCTTTCAATCGCATCGCAGGCACTGCTGTGCCCTTATCCACTCGAGCCTCTACTTGAACCTCCGCTCGCTGAGTGGCTGTCATCGGGAGATCCTGTCACATGACTCCACCGATACTTTATCAGATGACTTTGGAGCCGTTAAGCATGTTATCTGCAGGACAAGCATCGCAGATAAGGACATCGAAAACACATAAAAAGCCAAGCACTCCAGAAATCGACGGATGCCAAGGACTAAGGAGATGCAGGGGCTCACCGCAGAACCATGGGTTTCAAAGAAAAATTTCAAAAGTTTAAATACTATATTTCGGGTTCCCCCGTCAAGGGCGAACATTACAAGGATCCGCCTAACGTGAAGGACCTTCCCCACATGACCGACGCCGATGGTCAATTGGTTGCTGTTTCTTCAGGAAAGCGTGAGCTGTCGCCAGTGTTGAGTGCTACCCTCAACATTCAGAACTCCCACAGAAGTGGGAAAGTGGATGAAAACACTGACACGATCGAGGGTGCAATGGCAAATGCATGATTAAGCAGATACTGGCGTGAACCGTGCAATTTCTATACTTCAGCCCGTAGCAGTCTGCGAACGTGCAGAGACCAGCACTAATTACCACCAGACGACACCATGCTCTGATATTTATGTCACTTTGAACGTATCGACTGTTCAGGGATCTTTCTGTATCACTTTCTACTTATTTGTCACTAATTATATCACTTTGTATCAATACGTCACCATATTTATTTTGCCCACCTTCTGGACCGTTTCTGGACCGTTTAATCAAACAATCTGACGCTACTTTAACGCTTGCCATTCCACTCTACATCCTGTGCCATTTTCAGCACATTTTCCCATACCGCTTGGCACCAATCTGACACCACTCCTTCAGTTGAATGGCTTCAACCCACATATAAGCAGTCGGTTATTTGAGATGCCAGGGGCAGGCGACTCTGCAAAAAAGTTTGGAACATTTTCTTTAGAGTTGGAGTTTCCGACAGAACCTGATTTGAGGTCGTTTGTGATCCATTTTGAGAGTTAGCCGGTTTTTTTGAATGCGCAGAAGTATCGACAATGTAATGCGTAAACTTCATATGTTTAGAGAAAAAGCACAAGATCATGCCAAGACCTCTGTGTATTCCATAGATAAAACTTACAGGGAATATGGAAGAAGCTACTTGAATTTTTTCTAGCGGCATCTGATTTCAACTATGGCTTTTTAATAACAATGCTTGATTCTCGCGACGACAAGCCCGTTTTAGCTTCTACACCAGCATCATGAATATTTGGCTGGGATGAAAATTGAATGGAATGTTATTTGTGTTGTTTGACTTCTGTGACGTTAACGTGCAGTTGGTATGTGCAGTCTTACTTCTTTCTATCTTGGTCTACTCTTTTGGTACGCATTTTCTGCCTCCAAGATCCGCAATAGAAATCGAATCAATAGTTTACGAGAGCCGGGCCACAACCCGCTCCGCACAGTGCTACGATCCGCTTGGGATCCACTTTCGTTTTTTGGGACCTCGATGTTGTGATCCAGATAGACTTACGAATCTCGGTCCATGGTCCCCGACATTTGCCGAGACTCAGTCAGTGGATCGGTCCATTACTGAGATTAGCTACCTGTGCATCGCTGGAGGAAAGCATACAGAGCAGCATCTTCAAATATCATCTTTCGATGAAAGACAGTGTCCTCCCTTAGTACTATCAACACACAAAAAGCTCACCCTTGTTTTCAGCGAATCCTCGAAAACGAGGATCCTTTTGCAAAATCTGGAATTTCAAACAAGTTGAATTCATAACATCCCAATGGTTGTCCATCACTCTGGCAGTTTTTATTGTTCTGGCACGCTTTGTTCCGAATTTTGCACGCCAAGGTGAACTCATCAAGGCTCAATGCACTATTGAATACGGCGCCGTTGCATTGGTCTTTCTATAGAATGGGTTGAACATGTCAACCAAAAGTTCATTCCTCAGTCTTTCCAATTGGCGTGCACATTTCGTGGTACTGGTCATGACTTTTCTTCTCACAAGTTCGATTCTTTTTGGGTTCTGCTGTGCGATCCAAATCTCGGAAGACTCCAAGGTCGATGAGCGGCCGCTATTAGGGTTGATCTTGACTGCAGCGACCCTGTTGGAAATTTTTTGGCTGGGTTTGTCAAATGTACCTCATCACATCGCTGTTTGCATTTGGAAACCCATTCAACGGCTCCAGCGTGCGTATGGTGTATGCCAGCGTCATGAAGCAGATCGGATTGTCTGTCTTCGTACCACTATGCGTCGGTCAAGTGGCTCGAAATGTGCTTCCCACCCAGGTGTCGTGGACCCTTAAAACGTTCCGTATGAACAAGATTGGCAGCATTTTCCTGCTGCTGGTGATGTTCAGCTCTTTTTCCACGACTTTTTATCAGCACGCATTCACCAGCGTGTCCCACGTCTCCATGTATTTATCGTTTTGTTCAACATCGGGATTTACCTGTTCTTCAGTGTTTTATGCTTCGTCTGTGCCCAACCTTGGTCTATCCTCAAAATGTTCCCCGATGAGCCCAACGAACACTCTTCGAAGATGTACGTGTACGGGTACCGCGTGCTAATACCTTTTTATTACAACAAGAAAGATACCATTGCGATTTTCTTTTGTGGACCTGCGAAAACGGCAGCTCTGGGTGTTTCCCTGGTCTCATCCCAATACGGCAGTGACTTCCCACAGTTGGGGAAGCTTCTTGTTCCTTAAGTGCTATACCAAAGTGAGCAAGTTGTAACTGCGAAACTTCTGGTTCCACTCGTGAGGAGATGGGCACAGCCGATGAAGACGAAGTTAGATCGGCCATCGAAAAGGACTTGGAGCAGGCGTCATCGGGTAAGGGCGACGCAACTGATAGCTCCGAAGTATCTCCAATTGCACAAGAAAACGACGTACAGAAATAAGGTGGGGGACAATAAATGTACAAGGGTCTTACGAGTTATGTATAAACGCACTTGAGACTTGGCGGCGAGCTCAAGATGTATGTAATTTGATAAAAGCCAATGAATAATAGAACTGGGAGAAAACTTCAAATATCAGTCAATGCTACACGACTCCTTCCTCAATCCGTCTTTTATTTTATCATTTCACATATTGTCAGCCAGATCTTCACTCAGAAATTAGAATTTGACGCCAACGCTGCTAATATTGCACACACCATATAAAAAGCTGACATCACATTGTCTACATGGCCTCCCCGACTTTTTGTTAGTGTCTCCTTAAATACCTCGACCCATGTCAAAAACGCTATTGTACACATTTGCTGAAGGGCAACTGGGAAGGTGCATGTTGGTTGTTGATGAGTACAGTAACAATCTAGTTTATGTCAACTCTGGTAACGATAACCAACTGATTCAAGTTGTAAAAAACCTCATTAAACGACAATCACAAAATTCCAAGATCTCCTACGTATTGCGTGAAGATTTAGACAATGAATTGGTCGAGTTGTCTGTAATCATTGCCAATTTGCTCGATGGTAAAAGAACAGCACCTATAAAATACGAATACCTCTATGGTACCGATTTTCAAAGGAAGGTATGGGATGAATTATACAAAATTCCTTGGGGCTGTACAACTACATATCACCGGTTGGCTAGGCAAATAGGGTCTCCGAATTCATATCGTGCTGTCGCCAACGCTTGTGGAGCAAATCCGCTGCTGATGGTTATTCCCTGTCATCGAGTCTTGAGTTCCAATGGCACCCTTGGAGGCTTCAAAGGTGGGGTTCAAATGAAGCGGCAATTACTCGCAGCGGAAAAGTGCTTCAAGAGCAGTGAGCGTTCTAATGCGGTGCGGTTTTCCCCACTTGGAAACGGTAGTGAGTATCCAAATATCTGCTAATCCAGGTGCCGTGTGTCATCTGTCAAAATTTCACCCCCACTAAAAGGTTTCTAGTTTGCTATTTTGTTATGAAAGTCTATCACGTCAGTCTAAGCTGGCGATACCACATTTCTGAGCTGTTCAATCAGCGCATAGGTTTTGTTAACTTCGCTTGTTTCGGGACAAGATTCTTGGCTCTACTAAAGTTTGTGTGTAAGGGGACAAATCTGATGTAAAGAGCATTGAATTGGAACTCAGCAAGGTTGCGTACATTAGCTAAATACATAGGTACGCCATTCGTGAACCAAGGTAAGAAATTTACCAAATCTGTTGCGTTCGAGAGACGAAGCATTCATAAAGTCTAACGGTAGAATACAAAGCGTTTGAGAAATGTACAAAGACCACAGACGAAGAGCGCTGAACTATGTTCAGGTCAGCAGGGAACGTCCTTACACTGCGACCACATTTTGTCACTTTAGTCAAAAATGTCGTTTTTTGGTGATGATTCAAGTGCCGATTCCAGAGTGCGGACGCCTGTGTCAAGAGCCCCAGACATTCTGAAGACATTGCTTTCTGAAGTTGAAAACTATCAATCAGGGGAAATATAAGAGAGTACTGCTCCACTAAAATTTAATAAACATAAAATTTATCATATGTATACACTTGGTATAGGGTATCTAAGTTGAAATTACAAAAGGGCCAAAGGTAGGGCCAAGAGCAAGCCTGCTCTGAGAACGTTTGCCGAGCCTTCGTAAGTTGAGACCGATTGTGCAACGGGAGATGCACTTGAGGAACCTTGAGGAGTCGAAGGGCTGGAAGCAGCCACGGCACTGGTTGAGACTGGTGTGGTAGCAGCTGAAGCTGGGCCTGAAACACCTGGGGCGGACGCAGAAGCAGAAGCACCTGGGGCGGAAGCACCTGGAGCAGAGGCAGAAGCAGAAGTACCTGGAGCAGAAGCACCTGGAGCAGAAGCAGAAGCAGAAGCACCTGGGGCGGAGGCACCTGGGGCGGAAGCGGAAGCACCTGGGGCAGAAGCACCTGGAGCAGAAGCGGAAGCACCTGGGGCGGAAGCAGAAGAGACAAACGCGGCATCGACAGAGGAATCGGTTGCACTTGGACTGGATCCAGTACTCGTTGCACTGACTAGGTCAGAGAGTGGACAGGTTGTAGTATAAGAAGTCACAACACCCGACTCGGTGACAGTGACAACAGATTCAGTGAAACGGGTAGACTGAGCAGCTACACTGGCTTCGTTATTCGCTGGAGATGCTGTCCCGTAAATGGTGGTGAATGTGGATGGTTTTCCAGACTCAGTGACGGTCGCAAGCCCCTCAGAGTAAGGTGCAGTAGTAACACTGGCCTCGACTTCACTTAGTGGACATGTCGTAGTGTAAATAGTTTCGACACCAGAAGACGTAACAGTCACGACACTTTCAGTGTAGACAGTAGAGATAGGCTTAACTTGACCACAGCTGACAGATCCAGACACAATAGAGGCTGGGTACGTGGTTCCAGAGACGGTCCTAGCAGAAATCGTAGAAGCAGGCATTGAGACGCAGCTGCTTTCCGAAGCCGCAGCAAGCGTGGTAAAGCTAGATGGAGCGGAGCTAGATGGAGCGGAGTTCGATGGAACACCGCTAGATGGAGCAGAGCTAGATGGGACACCGCTAGATGGAGCAGAGCTAGATGGGACACCGCTAGATGGAGCAGAGCTAGATGGAACACCGCTAGATGGAGCGGAGCTAGATGGAACACCGCTAGATGGAGCGGAGCTAGATGGAGCGGAGCTGGATGGAGCGGAGCTAGATGGAGCAGAGCTGGATGGAGCTGAGCTCGATGGACCGCAGTTGGTGGTGCCTGGAACAGTGGTGCCTGGGTAAGTAGTGCCAGAGACAGTCGATCCCGAGATAGTAGTGCCTGGGACAGTCACGCAAGATGAGGCTGGAGCAGAGCTGGATGGAGCAGAGCTGGATGGAGCTGAGCTCGATGGAGCTGAGCTTGGGGCCACAGAGCTGGATGGAGCGGAGCTCGATGGAGCGGAGCTCGATGGAGCGGAGCTCGATGGAGCGGAGCTCGATGGAGCGGAGCTGGATGGGGCAGAGCTGGATGGGGCAGAGCTCGATGGGGCAGAGCTCGATGGAGCTGAGCTCGATGGGGCAGAGCTCGATGGAGCTGAGCTTGGGGCCACAGAGCTGGATGGAGCAGAGCTCGATGGAGCAGAGCTGGATGGAGCAGAGCTGGATGGAGCAGAGCTCGATGGAGCAGAGCTAGATGGAGCAGAGCTCGATGGAGCAGAGCTCGATGGAGCAGAGCTCGATGGAGCAGAGCTAGATGGAGCAGAGCTTAGTGATACAGAACCAGATGACCTAGTGGTTGGAGACATTGTGCTGTTCCCGTACGACACAGAGTTTGAAGAGAAGCTCGATGAAGCAGAGGAGATCGAAGCAGAGCTCGATGGACCGCAGTTGGTGGTGCCTGGAACAGTGGTGCCTGGGTAAGTAGTACCAGAGACAGTCGATCCCAAGATAGTAGTGCCTGGGACAGTCACGCAAGATGAGGCTGGAGCGGAGCTGGATGGAGCGGAGCTGGATGGAGCGGAGCTGGATGGAGCGGAGCTGGATGGAGCGGAGTTGGATGGAGCGGAGCTAGATGGGGCAGAGCTCGATGGAGCGGAGCTAGATGGGGCAGAGCTCGATGGAGCTGAGCTTGGGGCCACAGAGCTGGATGGAGCAGAGCTGGATGGAGCAGAGCTCGATGGAACAGAGCTGGATGGAGCTGAGCTGGATGGAGCGGAGCTGGATGGAGCTGAGCTGGATGGAGCGGAGCTGGATGGAGCAGAGCTGGATGGAGCGGAGCTCGATGGAGCAGAGCTGGATGGAGCGGAGCTCGATGGAGCAGAGCTGGATGGAGCGGAGCTCGATGGACCGCAGTTGGTGGTGCCTGGAACAGTGGTGCCTGGGTAAGTAGTGCCA
>NW_019212898.1:0-21355 GCF_000938715.1 Lachancea lanzarotensis
CGAAACTGTTTACTTCGTCGAGACTCCAGAAAATGCAAGAAACTCTTACACTCCATGGACCGGAACGTTCACTTCGACGTACTCAACTGATGTGAGCACGATTACTGGCTCTGATGGAAAGGTCACCACTGAAACGGTCTACTACGTTGAGACTCCAGAAGTTGTATCCACTTCTTTCACAGCGTGGACTGGTACCTTCACTTCGACCTACTCTACTGGTGTTAACACCATTACTGGCTCGGATGGTAAGGTGACCATTGTAACAGTGTACTATGTCGAAACCCCTAGATCGGGATACTATATGAACACAACCACTCAGAGAAGCCAGTCAAGAACTGAACTACCAACCAGTCGTGGATCAGCAACACAAGATACATCATACACTGGTACCAGCTCGGTTACCCCCAAGTCGTCAAGCTCCGTAGTTTCACAAGAAGCTCAACAATCCAGCTTAACCTCCACGGAACCAGAAAGCACGATCTCGCCCTCCAAAACGAATAATCCACAACAAGAGACGACAGGGACCGTGACCTCGATAAACCCCTTTACTGCCACTACAGTTGTCACACTTAAGAGCAGTGGTTCTCAACCTCAGAGTGAAGCTCAAGCCACAGCTACCGGTGGTAACGGTTCCCCAGTGAGCGAACCTTCTGCTTATACCCGATCAAGTAGTCCTGCCTCTGCTGCCCAAGGACAAGCCACAAACACTGAGGGTCAAGCTACAAGCGGTCAAGGCCCAGCTTCAAGCGGTCAAAGCCCAGCTACTAGTGTTCAAGGCCCAGCTCCAAGCGGTCAGAGCCCAGCTCCAAGCGGTCAAAGCCCAGCTCCAAGCGGTCAAAGCCCAGCTCCAAGCGGTCAAAGCCCAGCTACCTATACCCAGGGCCAAACGCAACCTACAGATACCTCGCAGCCTGGAAATTCTGCTGCTGGTTCTCCTGATGGAAAGCCTAAGTCTGATACTGATCAGGCCACCAGAATCCCAACCAAAACTACATTATCTGCTGGCAGTTCAGAGCGCTCTGGTACCAATACAGCTCCAGCAGCTTCCGTGACCGATTCCAAGGCACCTACCTCTGCTATGGCATCGGGCTCTGCAAGAGCATCCGGTACCCAGGTATCGGTTTCCACTTACGAAGGTTCTGCGACCAAGCTGCGGTTCGGATTGATGTTCCTCCTGCCCTTGGCCCTCATTTGAGAATAGCCACTCGACGTGAACCCAAATGCGGGAAAACCGCGCAGTGATTCGAAGATGAAGCAACAATACCGAAGAGGTTGTAATACTGAAATAAATGTAACTTAAAGAGAAACCTCAATATTTCGATACTTATGGATGAGAGATCATCTTCCTGCTGTTCTATCTAGGGACAATGGGATAGTATATACGTCATTCATGCATGAGAAGACCCTCGAGCGATCTTGGGAAGCATAATGTACGGGATAATATGTTCTAATAGAGTTTCGATCTGTCTGTATTTACGTAAAAGTATGGATTAGCAGTTCGAGAATGGACCTCAAGTAAAATGGAAACTAGTGAGATAATAGTTGTTTTTCCATATTTGAGGAAATTTGCCAAATGTTGTTTTTGAGAGTGCAAGCGTCTGATCCACTCCAAAATATTCGCAGTCACGTGACTATATGAATAGAAAACTCTCCCACCGGGACTTCACCACCTATTCCAGTAGCACCGACCTACGAGAAATGGTCTGATCAATAGTTGCAGCATTCGGGTCCAAGAGAAAACAATTTACTTTCATTTGATGTGGACTGTTTTCTAGAACCCTGCAATCAATCTGACGCTATATACGTAATATGAAGTTCTGAAAGTATCGTCGGGCTAACTTTAGCCAAGCTACTTGACCAACTCTTGTACATTTGATAAGTACGGAGGCTTGTACCACAAGGGATAATTTCACCAATGGTATGGGATGCTTGTCGTGTAACGACATTCTGGAATCAAAGTCTTAGCACGAGTATAAATACCATGACATAGATATCTTGACTAACTATGTATTTGCAGCTGGTGCCTAGGCTCCCATGACGTTGTGCGCTTGAGAGGTATCTTCAGTTTATGAAGGTAACATTAGAATAATGGAACCTCAGTTCGACGAAGGGAGTGACGTCAGATGAAAGTCGCAATTGAGGAGACGAAAAAGGTTTCGAACTATAAGAGCATCTTTAATCATTGAATGTATGTGTTGTACATTCACGTCTAAACTGTTACTGTCGTCGTTCAAACTATGGATTTGTGGCCGAATGAAAGTCGGATATGCCGTCCTTGTACCCTGTCCTGCGTGCAGCAGTCTTCTGTGAAAATACTTTATGATCGAATCGGACCGTCTGAGTTTGGGGGAACTGTAGCTGTTCCAATCATCCAATTCATTGGGTTGAGACTTCTGTCTTAAACCGACCAACACAAATAAATCTACAATTTCGTTGCAAGAAAAACAGTAAGATGTCCAAGTCTCACTTCATTCCTGGTGGAAACGGGTACTAGATTGGCTATTGTCAGGATATCCAATTTTCACTAGTTGAACACAGTAAGTGCCGGTGTCCATAGCGTGGGAGGCGCTACTGATTGGAAAGAAGTGGGTAGAGGTGTATACGTGCATAAAACCGTGTCGTTGGACGCTTCTAACGTTGAAAGCAATGACAAGGCTGCTAAAGAAGCAGCGGTTTTTAGCAAAATGTTGCTGGCGTGCTTTCGCCAATGCTGGTGTCCAAAATGCGGTTCGAAGTATTTTGGAGAGTACCGACAATGTGGGCCCAATCAGATTTAACTTCGCGCTTGAGACAAGCTCTTTTACCGAAAGCTGTCCTTGGGTTCACGATTATCAATCTTAATCGAGATTTTGGTTGAGAGGGCTGGCTAAAGTGTCATGGCGTTGCATTTTGGTTTGATCAGCTCCAGTTCAGCTAAAGATGCTTCAAAAAACGGAAGGGTGAAAAGTGTTCTTGATGGACTGCAGAAGCAATCCACAAGAACGTTCTGAAACGATGACCCGAGCTTGCAAGCAAATTTATTGCCCACGACTGATTCGAGGTTTTAAGGTAATTGAATTAAAACCCTTGAATGTCGTTTGACTTATGCAGAAATTACATCATACTTCTGGAACACAACACACATTTTTGCCCACTAGGCGCGATTCCTTAGATGCGCTCCCCAGCAGCCTCAAAGTGGTGTCCCCTAAGGCCTCTAGTTCCAATGTCTCGAAGACCTTCTATGCCTCGAGGCATGTTCCATGCATATAAATTAATGTGTGTGTGCTTGAACGAAAAGTGCCTCGAAGCTGAATATAAACTAATGTTTCTAGCATCCGTCTCGTGAACGGCGGCAAGGCTTCTAGATGAGCACGATTTGCACTCAACCAGGCTAGGTCTTAATCACCGGTAAGATGTGCCTATTAAGTTCGACTAAGTTCAGTAGATGCTAAATGTAACCATTGAACGTCTCTGTTTGTCACTCACACATCCTCAAGGGGAAGGCCAAAGCTCGGAAGAGCAGCCCAAACCTTCTGAACAAAATCTTAGAGCTAACAATTTCGACCCGCGTCTTTTGCGTAGCCAATGGATGCAGTTATGGTTTCGCAATGATTCGACCCAAAAGGTTTTGTTCGCGATTATGAATGAGCCGCATTTGTCATCTGAGGCGCTGCTGCATGTGTGGTTTCTGGACGGTTTCTGTCGCAGCTTAGCAACTTACATGAGATGGCATGATTGCTGAATAATTCATCTGGGATCAATGTCAAACTTGTTCTCAACATAAATATTCGCATCTACCGATGTTGTTCAAGATGTAATCCTAAGTACAGATTTGTCCACCACAACATAGCATACTCAAACAAGCCACGTACTAGCACAACCACCCATCATGTCGTCTTCGCGTCTCTTCGAGCCTCTCAAGATAGGCAACATTACCGTGAACCATCGCATTGGCATGGCTCCCCTCACTCGCATGCGCGCCACCGACGAGCGCATTCCCACGCCCCTCATGAAAGAATACTACAGCCAACGCGCCGCCGTCCCGGGCACTTTAATCCTTACAGAGGGCACATTCATCTCACCCAATTGTGGCGGGTTCCCCAACGCACCAGGTATATGGAGTGATGAGCAGGTGGAAGCGTGGAAGCCCATTACGGAAGAGGTGCATCGCAAGGGATGCTTCATCTTCTGCCAGATTTTTGCGATGGGAAGAGCGGCACAGAAGGAAGTCGCGGAGAAGGAAGGGGTTCCGATCATTGCACCCTCAGCGATTCCTATTGATGCTGATTCTGCTGTGCCGAGGGAGATGACGATGGACGAGGTGAAGCAGGTTGTTCTCGACCACGTCAAAGCAGCAGAGAACGCTATCAAGGCTGGCTTTGACGGTGTCGAGGTCCACGGTGCCAACGGATACATGCTGGACCAATTCCTCCAAGATACCGCCAACCACCGCACCGACGCCTACGGCGGCAGCATCGAGAACCGCACCCGCCTCCTCCACGAAACCATCCAAGCCGTCGCCGAAGCCATCACCCCGGAGCGGGTCGGCCTCCGCCTGAGCCCCTTCAGCACTTTCCAAAGCATGCGCATGGCCGACCCCATCCCCCAGTTCACGGACGTCATCACCAAAGCCAAAGCTACCAATTTGGCCTACATCCACCTCGTCGAGTCACGCATTTCCGGAGCCAGCGACGCAGCCGCCCTCGATAGTCTCGATTTCGCTTACGAGCTCTGGGGCAATGACAGACCGTTGCTCGTGGCAGGTGGGTTCACTCCGCTGGAGGCGCAGCAGCTCGTGGAGGAGCGGTATCCGGAGAAGAAGATTGTTGTGATTTTTGGGAGGCATTTTTTGGCGAATCCGGACTTGGTCTATAGGATGAGGCGAGGTTTGGAGTTGAATGCGTACAATCGGGAGACTTTCTACTTACAGCAGAGCCCGGTGGGCTATGTGGATTACAAGTTCAGCGATGCTTACTTGGCCGAACATGGGGTAGTATCTGGCTACAAATAACGGTTCGTAGATGATTCTCTAGTTTTCTTGGTTTATTCTTATGATGCTATGGACGTGAAAGACCTGGATGGTAGACATGGAATCGCTTGAATAGACAGGCTATCTTCTCTGTGCATCTAGGGCACCTTTTGAGTATCCCATAGATCCAGGTATATTAGCCACAAAGTAGTCTGTACAGGCCCGATCAACCAATCGGGCTCCCATAGGTGCCCAGAGGAGATACTGACAATATCATGTCATCTGAGTCATGTTTCGTTGTCTCATTGTATGCTTCTCTATCAAAGCTTTCGAAAAATCTAGCCTAGCTACCAGATACCAAGTGACATGAGTCTATGCACATGGGACCACTCAACGCTACGGCATTGTCCCCACGATCACTGCAACGCAACCGCCTACGCGCGAATCGTGATTCTCGGTCCCTGCCGCTGCCAGCCGCTGACCATCTGAATGTCACGATTCAAACAACTACGTCAAATCCCCGGGTCGCGAGAAATCAGACTTTTCATACCGTCCAGAGCTGTACCTACAGACACCATGGCCCGCCGAAGACGTTTCTCGCAAATTCACTTGATGTAAGTCGAGACTGGATAACGAAAATTGCGGCACATGAGCGCCTTGAAAACCTCCATGGGGGCTGTCGTTCTCCGCTGTGCCCACTGCATTCAAAGAAATCAGCTGGACGAGGTGACCTTTGAGCGCGACAAGTTGCTGTTCGATTTGGAGCAGTGGAAACAGGTTGTTCTTGAGCAGCTGCAGTTGATCAAGGAGCGGGACCGCTCCATTGAAGTTCAAAACCTCTGTTCACATTTACTTGAGTCGAGGCTGATCAGTGGGAGCGCGCTCCAAGTGCCGCGGCAGACCTGCCGTCAGCAAAGAAGCTCAAGGTGTCGTCGTACATAGCTCGACGGGGCTCAGTCCTCGACTTGAAAATGCATGGCAAGTTCATGGTAGATGATAGATCGCCTTCAAGAGCGATGTGTATGAGATCATCGTGGCTGCTACTGTAAAGTATTGGTGGCTTATTCTGATCAAGGGAAACTTAAACATGCGCGATCATTAGAATTGAGCAGGAACCTGAAAGTACCCGAGTGCGGAACTTTCGACAGTATTTAAGCAATAGAGACGCAAGTGAGAATTGGTATGCATGCGACTAACTTTACTGAGCTTGCTTTAAACTGAACCATATCAGCGGTTATGAGACACATGTAAGACTGACCAAATTACTGGTTTAGAAGAGCACTCAATAATGGCTCCAGTTACATGGAAGTAATGAGAAATGAGTTGCACATTTACTTCCAGGAATGAGGCTCAAATAGCGATCTACAGTGTCCTTATCTCGGACATTTCACTATATATGTGATAGCTTCAATGCTGTTACGCGTCCGCGGTCATCGCTGGAACCAGAGTGTATCACAAAAGAATCACTTGCTTCATTACGGAATAAACCCAGTACGAAATACCGATCTCGGGATCTCGAATTGCGTTGTCAAACTGACCTTCAGTTTTTTGAGTGGGTCTGCGAGTACACTTCACAGCCGGGTCGTGCTAAGAGTACGGTTTGAGAAGTATATGAGTGGTGCGGCGGATATGGGGAAGTTGTTGGCCTTCTTATTATAACTTTCGGATTTCTTGGACGACTGCACTGATATGTTGTTAGTGAAATTGTCGAAAGTCATGGAGCTAATCTTTTCTATGCCTTATTTCCTCAATACAACACCGCATTGAAATGCACAGTAGATTAAGGTTATTATCAAGGATTTATTCGGTTCTCATTATATGCTGTTTAGATCTGCTGGCATTATGAGACCGGGACTTAGCAGGGTGAAAGCTCTCAACGTTTTTCTTGAAAGACCTCTTCATCCAATATCTCTGAGATTGAGAGACCTGGATGGCTAACTCCGTTGATTTCTGCACTAGCAACTGCTGTGTTGACATACCCGCGTCGAGTAAGAGCCGTAATCAGAAAGTGAAGGTGACTTTTACTGGTGTACAAATCTTGTTGTAGAGTTTAGTGCATGGAAATTAGTACTCTACTGGTATCCGAATTGGTGGCAAAACGGTTCACAAATTGGTTTCCTCCACAACGGTCATTAACCATCCCAGCGTTCAATCATCCTCGTAGCTGTACATTATTCACAATGATCGCTGACGCTCTCATTGTTCAAGTTTGCTTAGGCCTTCTCCGGTGAACAGAAACCCACAGAAGTTGCCGAAATAAAGCATAGAGAATGCGAAAGACGGGCAAGAAATCGTCAAAACTCTGCTACACACCGTCCATCTATGAAATACCGATACCCAACTGCTGAGGCCTGAATACGATTAGGTTCGTCACAGTCATTGTCGTTCGCGACTGATCACTTTATACTGATCTGTCACTGAAAGTGTGAATCCCATTCAGAAAGGCAATGCGACAATTTTGCTCGAGCGTTATGATCCAAAGTCAAATTTAGGGTATGATAGGTGGTAGTCACACTGTTAAAATCGTCCATTTGTAAGAGAAGGCACTAACTATGGTCTCGCTACCCACACCGTTGATGTCACACTGCTAGAAAGTGATATGGGTGTTTTTTCCCAGCTAGGTGGAAGCGTCGTTTCTCAAGGCAAGATAAAGATATGCAAATACTACACTATACAGCCGTGATCAAAACCACTTCTCCGTCATTTTATCACCCCTCAATTTCGCGCCAAAAAAAGTCCAACAGTCCAGCCAAGTCCTGACTACATGATTTCAGATATTCCTGCTCCCACAAGTGACATTCAGAAAATCCTAGCTGTCACTCAACTCACCTCGCCATTTCAAATACTATTCCTCTTTCCTTGCTCTTATCCAAAGACGACGTTATTTCTCGACGGTGTGTATCCATTGTCGTTTTTTAGTTCGTTTAAAACAACAGACGTCGATATTTTTTTCATGCGCGTAAACGACACTCAAATTGATATATAAAGGAAAAACCAGTCGAATTCGAGAATCTTGACTCAACTCATTTTATCCCAACTGAGCCGTTCAACATATTTCCAAGCACAATTGACATCAACTGTCAAGTCTTGCCAATTGCCCACACTCGCTTTTTGGCTTTCATCAACTTTTGAATCTGAAAACGACACATTGATTGTCGAAAAATTCGCTATAATAACAGTTACCTTGAAGTAACCTTTTTCCCATAAAAATACACATTTCAGTTGCAATGTCCGAGGAATCAGCCCAGGAATTGAGAAACAGACAGGCCAAGTTCACATCTGAACTGCACGGTGAAGAAATCGGTTCGAAATCCGGTCTAAAAGCGCTGCTTTCCAAAAACAAGGCTGCTCAGCAACAAGCTGTGGCCAAGTATTTGCGCCATTGGGACGGCAAAACGGACGAAGAGGCCGAACAGCGTCGTCTGGAAGACTACAACGAAGCTACGCATTCGTACTACAACGTGGTGACCGACTTTTACGAGTACGGTTGGGGCTCGTCTTTCCATTTCAGCAGATTCTATGCGGGCGAGAGTTTCACGGCCAGTGTGGCACGTCACGAGCATTTCTTGGCCTACAAAGCTGGGATCAAGGCTGGAGACCTGGTTTTAGACGTCGGTTGCGGTGTTGGTGGACCTGCACGCGAAATTGCGCGTTTCACTGGGGCTAACGTCATCGGACTCAACAACAACGATTACCAGATCGCAAAGGCCAAATACTACGCTAAAAAGGCTAACCTTGCCGGACAGCTGGATTTTGTCAAGGGTGACTTCATGAACATCAACTTCGAGCCCGCCACATTCGACAAGGTGTATGCCATCGAGGCCACATGCCATGCTCCCAAATTGGAAGGTGTCTATGGCGAAATCTACAAGGTTTTGAAACCGGGTGGTGTTTTCGCCGTTTACGAATGGGTTATGACCGACAAATACGACGAAAACAACCCAGAGCATCGCAAGATCGCTTACGAGATCGAACTTGGTGATGGTATTCCTAAGATGTTTCCTGCCGAGGTTGCCCGTAAGGCTCTCAAAACAGTTGGGTTTGAGATCCTGCACGACGAGGATTTGGCCGATAACGATGACCCTGTTCCATGGTACTACCCATTGACCGGTGAATGGAAATACGTTCAAACAGTATCGGATCTAGCCACGTTTTTCAGAACCTCTTATCTTGGTCGGATGTTCACCACCACGATGGTGACGGTCATGGAAAAGGTTGGAATTGCGCCCAAGGGTTCCAGGGACGTGACTTTGGCGCTGGAAGAGGCCGCTGTGGGTTTAGTTGCGGGCGGAAGAAGTAAATTGTTTACGCCTATGATGCTGTTCGTTGCTAAGAAGCCCGAAAATTGATGTGTGAGACGCACTGAAACTGTATATATGATATATTCTTTGAAGTACGAAGAGCACACAACCATGCGACGATTGCTGACCGGGTGGGCTGATGTTCAGGAGCGAGGTGGTTGTGGGAACATGGTAAATGTGATTAAAATATCCACGAGGACATTGGGCTGAATGTGCATGGATAAGAATGAAACTTGAAAGTTGCAGTGAAAGCATGAGAGTATCTGATAGGATTTAACTCAGTACTTCGATAAGTCTGGTTCCAGGGCTCCAAAATGGGGACCTAGTAAACGCATTCATCGGTTCTTTGACCATTACCGGTGACACTGACACTGACACTGTAAAGTAATAATATCCGATCACGTGACAATCTTACATTTCACTAAGATCATACAAATTTTGGATATAACTGATTGCAAACCAAAAGCATATCAAGAACCCTCAAAACCGGTGAGATAATCCTAATCCAACATTCGCTATAACCCTTCTCATCCTACCCAATTTCCTAAATCCGTCTTTCTCTTCCCCTTAGCATTCTCGACGGTCCAATATATTCCAGTCCTTCGAACGGCCTTTATGATTACGTCAGCAAAAGGCTCGAGGAATTCTTAATTTCTTCCCACATGTGAAAATTGATTAGATTATTAACATGGTGCTCGGAGACCAGAAGTGTCATATATAAAGAGACGTCAAGAACAGAAGATGCCAAGACCAAGGCCGTGCGATGAGGCCTCGAGGAATTAGCCGCTTTAACGGAGTAGAAGTCAAAATTGTTCGAAACCGCTTCTAAACATTGCATTCACATCGCCGCCAATTATTTCGTCGACTTTTTATTTTAACTAAAGAAGCGTCGCTAGAATTTTGTCAAGACCTCGAGGAAAGAATTCGGAGCTCCAAAAATTTTTGCGGAAAATGGCTTCTCACAGACATCTGAAGCATCCCGCTATTAGAGATCTTCCTTTTTCAGTACAGGAAGTGGCATCAAACTGTGTGAACAGAGCTAAAAAAGAGATTACCTGGGGCCGTAATCAAACGGTCTCAGACGACACGAGTGGGTCCTTCAACGGTCACGACGAGTTCCAGGAAGCAGCATCCGGTAGCGAAAACGTGGGAGACGGCCAAGATTCGTTGGCCCGCAAACATAAATACCAGAAAGATGAAAACCGCAACAACTACTGGGCCATCGTCACAACGGGTGCCGGTCTGTTTTCGGACGGTTACATCAACAACTCAATCAGTACCGTCAATGCTTGTTTGTCGTTGATCTACGGGAAACAATACTCGGACTCCAACGCGCTGCAAAACGTGTCATCGATCGCTTTCGTAGGCACGGTCGTGGGTCAGCTGAGTTTTGGGTACATTTCCGACTTCCACTCGCGTAAAGTGGCCATGTTGGTTGGCACAGGAATCCTGATTCTGTTCTCTATCTTGGCAGCTGGTGCCTGGGGTGTGGGGACCACTGGAACTCACGCAGGTGGTCTTTTCGCCGCATTGACCGCATATCGATTTTTCTTAGGCATCGGTATCGGTTCGGAGTATCCTGCGGGTTCCACAGCCGCTGCAGAAGCCTCCAACTCTTTGCCAGCGGGAAAACGGAACAGATGGTTCTGTTGGTTCACCAATCTCATGATCGATGCAGGTTTCGTGGTCAGTTCCGTGGTACCCTTGATTCTGCTGAAAATTTGTGGCGAAAAGCACTTGACACCGGTTTGGAGAATCACTTTGGGACTTGGTGCCATTCCGCCATTGTCGCTTTTCATACTTCGTTTCAAATACAAAGAAGGTAAGCAGTATGAAAACACAAAATTCCAAAGAACCATGCCTTATTGGAAAGTCTTCAAGTTTTACTGGTTTAGACTTGCTATCGTCAGCATTATCTGGTTCCAATACGATTTCATCAGTTATTCCTTTTCCAGTTTGTCCAGTTTGATCTTAGACGGTGTTCTTGGAGAGAGCGCTACTTTGACCAAGACTTTTGGCTGGAATATCGTTTTCAACTTATTCTACATTCCTGGCGCTTTCTTGGGTGCGATTTTCGCCGATTACTGGGGTCCACGTTTTACATTGGTCAGTGGTGTACTCGTTCAGGCCGCTCTCGCATTCATCATCGCTGGCTGTTTCGATCACTTGAAAAAACACATTGCTGCTTTCACTGTTGTTTTTGGTATTTTCAGTACCATGGGGGAGTTCAGTGTTGGTGATAACATTGGTTGTCTAGCTTCCAAAACCAGTGCAACTCCAATAAGAGGTCAGTACTACGGAATAGCTGCCGCTGTGGGCAAAATCGGGGCTTTCGCTGGTTCCTATGCTTTCCCAGCCATCATCAAGAAGTATGGTGGCTATGATCACTTGCAGGTGCCCTTCTGGATCTCTGGTGCCATCTGCTGCAACAGTGCCTTCTTGGCTTTGTTTTTCTTGCCCGATGTGGACCAAGAAGCCAACCTTCTCGAAGATGAGATGTTCGTTGAATATCTGGAAAGCACGGGTTACAATGTGGCACGTATGGGTACACACTTTGATGACAGCGAATTTGAGAAAGTTTCGGTGACCGAGCTTCCAAAGGATGCTTGAGCATTGTTGAAGCTATCGTGAACTGAAACTACATCAGGACGCTGCAATGCAAACTTTAATAGAATTTTAATATACCTTTTTTCATTGATTTTACCTCACTCCATGGGACGAGTAGACAAAGCCGCTTCTTCTCGATTCCCATCGATTACAATCCAAGTTTAGGATAACAAGAACCTTTCCCCCAGTTGCTTACCACTTCGTACCGTCAATGCCGGGCTATGAACGCGCACGTGACCAACTACTTCCTAATTTACATTACCGTCTGTATTTATACATCAAACTTATTAGACGCTGAGATTCACTACAGCTCCAATTCTCCCTGGAAGCAAGACGTTTACCATCAAGTCATATCTTAAATGTCCGACAGCATCAAGGTGGCCGTGAGATTGAGGAAACCTTCAAATCTAGAGTCAGATAGCTTTCTTGTAGCGCATGTACAATCAGATACTTCTATAGATATCCAATCCAACAAAAAAGACGAACATAAAAGATTCGTCTTCGATCATTGCGCAACATATTCAGATGATGTCGAGACAGACCAGGAACAGTTTTATAGCCTATTAGCCAGAGAATATTTACTACATGCGTTGGATGGCTACAACACCTGCATATTTGCGTATGGCCAAACAGGTTCAGGGAAGTCTCATACAATGTCAGGGACGACACTGAATCCGGGAATAGTGCCCAGAATGTGCCAGGAGCTGTTTGAGGTTAGAAACCTTTATGAGTTGTCCGATGACCAAGTACATCCCCAATTTAGCATCAAATGCTCTTACTTCGAGATTTACAACGAAAGTGTGCGCGACCTTCTCGGAGGATGCAGATGTAAGGTACGAGAGCGGGCAGATAAGACCACCTTCGTAGAGGGTCTGAAAGAATTTGACGTGTTTGAGGTTGATCAGATACTCGCGTATCTCAATCAGGGAAATAGTAGAAGGGTAGTGGGGGCGACACATGTGAACGAACAGTCCAGTCGAAGCCATGCAATCTTCACAATTCAAATCGAGCAGCGAGAAACTACACCGCTAGGTCACATTTTAGAGCGGAAATCAAGCATTAAACTAATTGATCTGGCGGGCAGTGAGCGAGCAAATGCGTCGAAGACCACTGGCGAGCACCTAAAAGAGGGATCTAACATCAATAGGTCTCTGAGTACCCTTGGAAGAGTGATATCAATGCTGGCAAAGTCCAAAAGACCTATTCTAATCCCCTACAGAGACGCAGCTCTTACTTGGGTGTTGAAAGAGAGTTTGGGTGGAAACAGTAAGACCTGCATGATTGCATGCGTCTCGCCCTGTGACTATGAGGAGACCATGTCAACAATCAGATATGCAACCCTTGCACGTAGTGTAAGGACTTCTGCAAGATTGAACTCTCACGAATTGTCCGACGGAAGGGAGCAGGTTCAGGTGTTGCGCTCACAGCTCGAAGAGTTACAAAAAGCTCTGTCACAGGTAGAAAACCATCGCGCTATAGGTGATAAAATGGAGAAGATCAACTTGACCAATCAGTTTCTCGAGTTGCGCATTGAGCGCGAACAGAGCTTAGCAGCAAAATACTACGACCAATGGATCGAAGCTGCTGATTCCCGAGATAAACTAATGCAATTAATGGGAGGCATAGTCACAAGCGTGCAGGGCGCGCAAGTAGCTGGTACACGGGAGAAAATGCAGCTGCTTAAGGGCAGGTTTATCGAATTTGGCTCTAAGATAGAAGCCAATTGTAGCGACATACAATCTACGGTGAAAGTCCTAAATTCTAATCAGAGTGCTTTGCTACCGAAAGCGACTGACGAGAGTCACTGAAAGACTGCCGTTCGACTGGAGGCGCGTGTTTAAAATGTTCGAATTAGATTCATTTTGTTGCTATTTGCTGCACATATGTTTATTTGGTGGGTGCTAAGCGGTCTTGAAGACCAAGAAAGCGAGGGGTCCGATATAAAAGTAGACGAAGTGTCCTTTTTCATGAGTCACGTAGCTTCCGAAGCTTTTTCCCACTATGACGTGCCAAGTGTTACCGTGTTTTAGGTCCAGTTCCTTCTTTACCACGCCAGCAATTTCTCTTTCTAAACTGAACTCCCGAACAGCTTTCGCACTGATTTCAAAAACCGCATTTTTAAGCTCCGGAGACTAAAGAAGATGTTGCGCAAGTTAGAAAGTCATTCACATGACGGTATGCTTTAGTTGTTGAATGGTATACTTACGATATCTGAGGCTTTCAAAATCGCTGCGAACTCAGTTGTTAGTCACCAAGAACACCTTAAGAGGAAAATTAACTTGAGTGCACTTTCGAAAAGTGCTCAGTACACAACATACGTTCAGAGGACATCGTAAAAGGCGTTGAATTTTCCTTTGTTCGTCAACTCCTCTTCACAACCTTTGAATAATTTTGAAGACAATATTTGCATTTAAATGATCATCTCAACATTCGTTCGCAGCGAAACAAACAATTTGGCATCAAGAGAGGCAGAGTAAGCCATGAATAGCTACAATGGTAGCGATGAGGAGGATAACAATCCATTCTCAGGCACCAATCATTTGTATGCATCGGGAATTGCTGCTGTTCCAGAGGGACAAGATGATTTTGTTCCCCCTAACATCCTTACAGACATACAGGAGAAAGAGGAAACAGGGGATGAATTGATGCACCAGCTTTTTGGAAGCGATATAGACACGAGCAAGGCTTTGCGCTCAGAAAGCTCTGAAACTGGTATGGCTACGTGGGGTGCAGAACCTGCAGAGGCTAAGCTATCAGAACCAGAGCCTCCAGTGATGAAAAAAACGCTTTCTTCAGAAGGGAGCAGGATCCCATTTACTCTTCCAGTTGAGGACCGAGTGGTCAAAATAGTAGATGCAGGTCATTTCAGAGATGCTGGTGGGAAATATGCTATTGGCTACACCATCGAGTTTCAAGGGAAGCAGGTTGTAAGACGATACTCGGAGTTTGATAGTCTCAGACATGCATTATATCGACTGTTGCCAACAATTGTTGTGCCTCCGATTCCATCGAAGCATCCGCTCATCAGATATTTTTTGAATCCGCTCAGCGCAGAGAAAGATATCAGAATCATCGATCGCAGAAAACGTTTACTCTCGTTGTTCCTCAACAATTGTTATGCCGTCCCCGAAGTACGCGCACACATTGTCTACAAAAAGTTTTTAGACCCCGAGCAAGTATGGAGACATGTTTTAAACTCTCCTCCGATATCGATTCTGCCTGCAAACAACCTTTTGGCACCTCCCCTCCAGCAAACCAAACCCAGTCCATTGCATCTCTTGCTTCCCAGTGCGTCTACATCTGCAACTATTACCGAACCGATAGACAAGGAGAACATTATATGGAGTCAAGAGGAAACTTTCAAGCAGTATGAGTTGAATCTCAAGAAGTTCGAGAAAACCCTTCACCCGTTGGAAAAACAGTCTAAGCAAAATAGACTCCACTTTCAGGCGTTGTCTTCTTCGCTGGCCGAACTAGGTGCTTATTACAATGCGTTCAGCCTGGAAGGAAATATTTTAGCACTCCAAGAAAACCTGCGACAAATCAATGAGCTATCCAAGGGAATTGAAAAAGTGGGGCAAGCCATCGATGTAAACTACGTCAATTCTGAGATTGTCTCGGAGCAGATTACTATACTATTTGAAGAACCTATGGCCGAGATGGTGCAGACAATTGCTGAGGCCAGGCAAGTGCTGCATTTCAGAGAGCAGAAAATGGGACAATACAGAATAGTAGAAGCCACTATAAAGCGTCGTGAAGCGCGGATAAAAAGTCTAGAAGATGCACGACAACAAATGCTAAGGCTCGAAGAGGCTTTGCGGAAAAACGCAGAGCAATCCCCGACCGTTGCGCAGGCTGTTAAAAATATGGATAACCGGAGTCGAAATGCAGGCGAAGCGGTTGTAGCTGAGGCACAGCCTCACGAGAATGAGATTGTGAGCAAGCGTTCTCACGCTGGAAATACAAGATGGACAGAGCTTTTCAAGCCGAGAAGATCGACAGCTGTTGGGTCTCACAGGTCGCGATCATCCTCTGATACTCGCGAACTAGAACCTCATCTTCTTAGCGACGAGCAACGAGTGGAAGAGGTTTCGAAAATAACCCAGGAACTGCAGAAATTGAACGAGTGCTTCAAGCTTATTACAAAAGACGTGAAGCAGGTCAACGCGTCTGTTGATGGGAGCTTGCTACGCCTGCTGAGCTACATTAAGGAAAGATGCTCCATAATTCTCAAAGCTTTTTCCAGAGTACTTCTTGTATGGCTCAAAGATTCGTTGGTTGCTTGGCAGAATGCCAGGCTTGTGATCGGAGATATCAACGTGCGCACTCTTGAACTGTCTTGATCTCCCTTTTAGCGGGCAAAGTCGAGCATCCTGAATTCAACATAACCTGTCCAAAAATAAGCGAATAGGAGATGCGCACAGAAACTGTCAAAATGGAGTACAGGTAATGTGCACAAAATGTTACTTAAAAATCCTGCGATTCTTTCGAACATGGATACCAGCGCAGAACTGTCGAAACCTGGATCATCACAGAGATTCTGTCGTTCGCGTCAGATCACTTCTTACTAAGGATACACCTACCAAGAGCCCAATCAGTCCTCCAACACTAATTTCGACCCCAAACCAATGCACAAACTCACCTAGAACAACCAATACTGAATGACCGCCCCTCCGCTATGCTCCACTATGTTCTTTATGGTTTCCAAACTCAAATTTTCAAATTTTGGCTGAGAAAAAACGCTCAGACAGAACAGAATTCTAAAGTACAAAACACCTATGATCCACAAACAACTGGCACAACCTTCTCAACCAAATCTCCCGCATTGTCGTTGTCACTGCTACTAGCTACTCGCATTCGCTACTTCCCTATTGATGGGTTCATAGCATTTCATTATATAGCCACCTCGTACAAAACGCTATTTCTTCAAGTTCGAGATTCCTATGTATTCGCCACCATCTTTAGCCGAAAGGGTTCACACCTTTGACTTCACTAAACCATCTAATCCCAAGCCTTATAAACCGTCACACAGTGTATCATATGTTTGCTGATATCTCCACTATTCTGAGTACTTTGAAACAGGAAGTAGACCCACAACTTTCGTACCTTTTTGACGAATTTGAGAGTTTATACGATTCAAAACTATGGCATCAGCTTACAGAGAAGCTTGAGCTATTCTTCCAGGATGAAAGAACCGGACCACTGAGACTAAGAGTATACGATGCGTTTGTTTTGAAATTCCAAGACAAGATCAGTCAATTGAGTGTTGTGAGTTTTCTACTGAGCTCTCTCAAGGCTGAGAACGATCCAGAAGCTGCCCTGGGATATCTAGAAGATTTGCGCAAAAGCTTCAAGGAAATTGACGCGAAGAAACAGAGAAATGATGGGCTAAAATCACATTTCGATGGTGTTCTGCTGATAGACATCGAAATTGCAAGATTCCATCTCACTAAAGGAGATTTGGTGAAGTCCAGGGACTCATTGGACGCAATTGAAGCGACCATTGAGCTGCAAGACGTGATGCCATTAGAAGTCACCAGTGCATTCTACTCTGCAAGCTCGGAATATTATCAGGCCAAAAGGGATTTCAATTCATTCTACTACACAAGTCTGCTGTACTTATCAACTGCTGAAGCGTCTCGTTCTGTTCCAGAATTCTCTTTTTTGAGACGCCAACAACTTGCGTATGATCTTTCCATTGCAGCGTTACTAGGTGACAAAATTTACAATTTCGGAGAACTACTGCATCATCCTATAATGGAAAGCATCTCATCTGATCCACAATACGAGTGGCTATTCCAATTTCTCAACACGTTATCAAGCGGTGATTTCGATCAATTTGACAAAATATCCAGGCAGCGAGTTTCCCAAGTTCCAATTCTTTCCACGCACGAGTCTTTCTTAAGACAAAAAATATGCTTAATGACATTGGTGGAAAGCGTTTTTGTCAAAAATATCAGAACTCTGTCATTCCAAGATATCGCCTCCGCTACACACCTCCCCAAGGATAACGTAGAACATCTCGTTATGAGAAGTATTAGTCTGGGGCTGCTCAAGGGATCTATCGACCAAGTTCAAGAACTGGTGACTGTTACGTGGGTGCAACCGCGGATTATTAATGCTGACCAGATCAACAAAATGAAGCAGAGACTAGTTGAATGGAATAGCGAAGTTAGCAATCTCGGGCGCAAAATCGAAGCCCGTGGTAAAAGCATTTGGGTTTAAACTTCACTTCATTTGTATGAGTTTTCAATACATCATAGTGTAAATAATATACTCTGCCACTTTTGCATGTTCGAACACATCGTTGTGTTTTCCTAGATCATCCCAGTAAGTGGAAAAGCGCTGTTGACGATCCTGTAGTACTTGACAGAGGTAATTGCTTTGACGAAGTGAAAGCAGCTCATCAGAGTAGGAGTGAATTATGTGAATTTGAGTGCTTACCGGAATGTAAAGCGTGGAGTCCGTTGGGTCTTCGTAATCATCAATTTTATCATAGGCTTGTGACACGAAGTAATCGTATGTTGGGTATTCTTGCAGTAAATCCGAAAGCGAGAAGATACCATCGGCCAAGTAGCACCGGTTCATTTTTGATCGAATCAAGTTTAAGGAAGAGTGGAAGCTCGATTTAAATGTCAGTAATTGCCATATCAATGTTGCACCAACGGAATGACCCCACAAGTTCAGCTCATCGATTTGTTCTTCTTGTACCAACTGCGCTAAGTTCTGAATCACATCCAACAGATGAGTAGGATGCTTTACCTCCGGTGATAGCCTGTATTCAATGCCGTAGATTGAATATGCCGGCTGAGAATGACTAGATGTGGTGATCAAAAGCTGAGCTAGTTTGTCGAAGTCGTGAGGCGTATTGGAAGGGTCGATCCAAGCGCCTCCATGAATGAAAACAATGGCCCGATGTGAAGCTGGAGACTTGGAACGATAAAATGTCACGGTGTCTTCATATTTTGCCATTTTTCACCTCTACTTCTACACTTCCAAGAGTAAGCACTATTGCCTAACCTTCGTAAAAAAGGCACCTTTTCGTAATCAAGCTCTGAAATCTGTTATGGTACAAAGTATTTACTGATTAATCCATCTCTTCCTGTTAAACTCTACTCCTCTTTAACCTTAGGCTTGGACCAATCTGCATTCAAGATCAGGTTCATGAAACCTCTGCCGTTTAGGAAATTCAAAGCGCTTTCAGCGATTTCTTCTGTTTCGAATGTCACATATGCGATACCTCTGGATCTACCGGTTTCTCTATTTCTGACTACCACCACTTTAGGTATTCTGCCGAATGGGAACAGCAATTCGTATCTTAGTGTGTTTTCGTCAGCGTTTTCGTTCAATTGCATGATTTTCAAAGTCATGGCATCATCGCGTTCTCTTTGGTCACGGTAAGCGTCAAAGTTGTTGCTTGAAGAAGGATCGCGAGCACCAGCTCTGCGAGAAGGAGGAACGTATTTTCCAGCGATGATTTCGCCCTCTCCACCAGCTCCAACGTCGACCGCAGGATCGCCAGAAACCGCTGGATCTCCGCCACTTGCGCCGCCGTTGACGGCGTTGGCATCACCCATGGTCTCTTTGAAGGGACAGTGCATGGTGTAATGGTTACCACCACAAATACGACATGTAATAAGTTTTTCACCACCTTTAGATTCCTTGGCCTTCTGTTCTTCTTCTTCTTCGATTTTCCGCCATTGCGTTCCCAGTCTCAGCAATATTTCTTCGCCCAGCTGGGTGGTCGAGTAATCTGGACCGGGTGCAGAGTCTTTCTCGGCACCAAACTTGTGCCAATTCTTACGGGCTGCGACAGATTTGTTCACCTTTTCTGTCACCTTTATCTCGCGAACTTTTTGCGTGACTCTGAACTTCTTGCCGTTGTCTATCTTGTAAGACACAATCGTCTTGGTTCCATCTGGATTTTCCACTATAACGGGTGCGGGAACTGTGATGTCAGACATGGTTTTCTATGCCGATGATGATGGTGGTGATGATGAATCGACTATTGTTGGACCCAAAAGTGCGTATTTTTGCAAGCGGAAAAAAAGTAGCCTGTGAATCTGGGTGCTAGAGTTTCAATAAGAGGGTTCTAATACACTGGAACAGTCAAACTCCGGGTGGTTTATGGCACTTTCTTGTTGTTTTTAACAATGCGCATTTGAGTAGATAGATTTTTCATCCATCATCATAAAAGAGTTTTTTCAGGCTAATGCTGAAAAACATCACAACGTAAATAGTGATGATAAATTTATTGACCAAACAACAACACGTGATAAAAATTCGAGTTAAAACGGGTTGATAACGGATTTTAAACCAAGTTATAAACGGGTCGAAGAATATTTTTAAATGGGTATTTTCGGATTGCTGCTGTGTGGAAA
Organism: Lachancea lanzarotensis; assembly: GCF_000938715.1. Taxonomy (NCBI): domain Eukaryota; kingdom Fungi; phylum Ascomycota; class Saccharomycetes; order Saccharomycetales; family Saccharomycetaceae; genus Lachancea; species Lachancea lanzarotensis. Next base: position 20,238 of record NW_019212898.1, read on the forward strand.
ACGGGTACACAACGGATCCTGTTTGGGTAATAAACGGATAGTAACGGGTTGTAAGGTTAGTTTCATATGGGTATCTCTCGGGTTACACACTACAGATATGCTGTTCGAATGAGTTAGGAAGCGATTAAGAAGCTGTGGAATAGATTAGAAAGGATTGGCAACAGAAGAGGCCGCCGTGCACCGTGGATTCGTAGTCAAGAACTGTTGAACTATGCTACGAGACAAAAGTGTCTATAAATACAGATTTTCGTATAGAGGAGAAGTTATGTAGATGTTAACATAAGAGGGAAATAGAGTTTGTTTTCTAGAGCCGGTGGTTGCGCACAAAAATGGCTACTCGAGTGCTTACTATTTTTGTGCTAGATTCGCAACAGTAACGCTGAGTTTGGTTTCGCCATATATAGAGATTTATTCAATTTGTGTGATATCATCAAGAATTGAGAGTCAGTTGGCGTCAACGTATGCGTTTTTCATGTGCAAAGCCTCAACTCCACTATCGCTGTCGCCATATCCTATGGCTATGATCACTTGATAGCGAATCTGGCGCCGGACGGAGGATAATAATTCAATAGTCTACAACTTGCAGTATATGAAGCGAAACATCTTGGAAATAGAGTCCTATTATGAGCATAAGCATACCAGGGTCTTCCTCGTCTCAGGCACACAGAGAGAGGGAGTCAGCGATTCAGCTATTCCAGCAATCACTGACACATATCACGTGACACATTCGCATTTAATTTTCAAAGCTTAATCTCCTCTTGAATGAATTGACGACCCCCCAGACTCCATTCATTGCTTGTTATAGGCTTTCCCACATTATCCGGGCTCTCACAATCCAACTGCACGCTAAGTATGTCATTCTCATGTCACACTAGTATAAAGTGACCTAAGTTTCCCCACGGCATTTTAGGATTTGCGCGCACAGCTAATGATGGCATGCGTGCCGCATAGACGATCACAACAAACAAAGTCAGAGCTACAAAACAAACCTGTCCATCTCGACAAGGAGGTTCATGGTCGTAAGTGGCATCGAATAGATTGAATAGAGTACTTGTAAACGACTTTGGGTTTATAATGTTAAACGACTTGTGGCTCCTTTTTTTTCTTTTTTTTCTGGC
>NW_019212899.1:0-17573 GCF_000938715.1 Lachancea lanzarotensis
TTGTCTGGCGAGATCCTTACTGCGGTCGCCTAAAGTGATGCTGCTGGATGAAGCAACGGCGTCCATTGACTACAATTCAGACACCAAGCTACAGCAGACAATCAGGGAAGAATTCTCGGGCAGCACGGTTTTGACCATTGCCCATAGGCTAAGATCCATCATCGACTACGATAAGATTTTGGTGATGGATGCAGGAGAAGTCAAGGAGTACGATCACCCATATTCGCTTCTGTTGAACAAGAACAGTATTTTCTACAGTATGTGCGAGGACAGTGGGGAACTGGAGTCGCTACTCCAGCTGGCGAAAGAGTCATTCGTGAAGAAACTCAATTCCAAGTAAAGGATGTTCACACATAAGCAGAATTAGATAGATCTGTATAATTAAACCGAGATGAGGCCTAAGTGGCTTTTAATCTGTAACAATCTGATAATGGCTACACTCATAACCCGTATCCCAACCTGGTTGTCACTCTAAACGAGCATAGTTCTTTCTATAATTAACTGCCGAGACAAGGACAATGTCATCAAAACGCCGAAAAGCGGTTTTGTAACAGATCACAGATTGCAAACATTCGACGTATTTTGTTTTGAAGATAAAGTGTTTCAAACTCTTTTAAAGATAGCCCATTGTTCATCTCTGTCACTTTGTTCCATTCTAACACCTCATTGTATATCAATAAATTGGTTTTACATTGGGTTTCATTATTTCATTTGATATACTAACATTCAACAAGAACAAGATAAGACACAACCAACAAACAAACAGTCACAAGTTTATAAACCCCATTCTTTTGAGCACTTGTTCCTCACAATGACTCCTTACACCATTCGCACATTCATCCTCTTTGTAAAACTCCCATTACCCCCTAAAACCACCCTACCCAATAAAAACCATATAGAACGAACTATAAGTTCACAGTCCCCTAGCCGAGTACTTAACGTCTTTAAGAGCCCTAAAACCTTCAACTAGACCAATCAAAACAATTGCTTGGCCAGCCAGGCCTCTTCCACATGTTATCATCGAAAAAGCGCTTCGGCCGAGGTGGTCTACGTGCCGTTCAAGGCCTCGTCACTCTAGACGAAGAGCTAGAGATTATAAGGGCCCACATATATATAAATGAAGGACAAATGTAGAAATCTTGGCATCTTGAACTACACTCGTAGTACAGCAAGCATTCATAGTCCACTAGGAATACTCAGTTACTCCAAGATCCGCAATTAGAAACAGATCTAGTATCAAGTCGAAAACTATTTTAGCGTTTTTTGTCGACTTTACTCCCACTTCAGCACATTAATACTATTTCCAGTTAATCATGTGCGCCTGTTCCGGACAAACTGTCAAAATTCTAAACTCGCAGCTTTCCACCGTGAAAGTTGTGACACTCACTCACGGTGTGTTCCCAGTTGTCACACACCTCTGATTTTTGGCTACCGGATTACCTCTCGCAAATGCTGGCTTTTTTTTTCTGGATCGTTTTTGCCCAACGCTAGGGATGAGCTTTTGAACAATTAGCTAGCCGCTAGCGGCCTGCTATTGTTGAAGCTGTTCTTTTTTGCTGGGCGGGAAACCATGGGGGAAAGCTCGTTTTTGCTCGCTTACTACTCTGTCAATCACTTAACAACACCATAACAATCAAGAACTACAACTATAAGCACAATAATAAGAACGAATCAGCACAACCCAATGAAGCCCCCAAGTAAAGCTTCCAAACCGCACAGAATCTCACACGTCTGCGACCATTGCCGTCTCCGAAAGCTGAAATGCAGCAAAGACAAGCCTTCTTGTACTCGCTGCACGAAGCTCGGTCTACAGTGCGTCTACACACCGTTTCGACAAAGCACTCGCGATCCTACAACCGTCAAAGCACTGGAAGCAGAGCTCACTTACGTGAAAGCCCAATTAGCCGCATGCACCAAAGCTTTGAGTGATGCACAGGCGTCTATACCAGTACAAATGCCCAAGAAGCGTAATATCTGTTGGACCAATCTGGTCCGTCCCATAAATGTCCATGGCGTTTGGAGGACGTACTACGCTCCTTTCAGTGACCTGGCGTTGTTCGCTCGTGATCCGCTTTCGAAGATACGCGTGGAAGACCTGTTTGTGCAAGAAAATGAATTTCCAAAACTACCAAACCGCAACGAAGATATCTTGCTCAGTATGAGAAGAATCCTTCCCGAACCACAAATTTTACGCGAAAACAAGCTCGCGTTCGAAACAAATTACTACCAAAATTATCCATTTTACAATATCACTACTTTTGAAGAAATTCACGAAGGCTTAATTCACGATCCTTCCTTAACTGAAGCAAGCACTACCCAGATATGTTTCCTCATTATGACATTCCTAATGCTTTGTCTCACCGAAAAACTGGCTATCGATCCTGATCTGATTGACGGGTGGATTCAGCGAGCGAGAATTGCATCAGACCCGAGTGAAGAAAATTTGGCCTGTTTGCTATACTTACAACTCTATTCGAGTCCGCTCAGACTCTGCCCAACTTCTAAGACAAGATTGTCCAACGACATTTGCCGAATGGCTTTGGAACTGGGACTCTTCACTCCTGCGAGTTGTTTGGTCAACAACAAGTTGCGACAAAATCTGTGGATGGGATGCGTAGTCCTCGCAGAACCCGCAGCTTTCCATGAACACTTCATCAAAATGTTTGATAAGGAGGTTCCAACCGACAATTCACCACTAGCTATTTCCTACCGCTTCAATACTAATCTATCGAATGTTTGGAATTCTGTTGTGACAGCGTCCGATGCCTTGGAAGAAGATATGGTTTCTTTGTCAAGTTGCAGTAAGAACCAGACACATGACACCAATCAAGAAGGTGCTTTGATGGCTAGCTGCCGTTTGAGTTTCGCGACCACAGACTTCAACCTACTCATAATGCAGTTTTTGCAAGAGGAGTTTCATGTCCGTGACACACGCTTTCTCAGGAAAAGACTACAGGATTTGTTTGATGAGCTTTTAGAATATTTTCTGAACTTTCTCTCCATTGTCGCTACTCATCGTTATTCATATCTCTCCCAAACCGTTTTTTGCCTCAAATCGCTGGCCTCTTATGTTCTAACCATGTCTTCTAGATATGCAAGGGAAAACAGGCACATTGAAATTACTGAGCTGCACCAGAAATTTCTACAAGCTGCTCAGGCTTTTCCGTTTAAGCTTGACTGGTGTGATCAAATATGCAGGTCATTGGACGATACACTCAGAGATGTAAACTCTAGTTCTTCCGATTTTTCAGATGATGTCACAGTTGGCATTCTTCCGGATTCTCTACTTGAGGAATACACCGGTGCGTTTAGCACCGGGATCGATGAGCTATCACCCTCTTTGTCCCATGAGTCGTTTGAATCCATTTTAACAGATTCTTTGACAGGCCTCAACGGACAATTAGATGCAAGATTTGCACAGCTTTTTCCGGATTATACGAGCTCTTCGACTGACGGCGAAATTGATTTTGATTTCGATGTCTTACACTGATTTGGACTCTCCCCAGTTTGTTCAAAGCAAACACCTTTTTATACCGATACATTTATAACTAACTTATGACCTGATTACATGCAAAAAGAGGACTGTAAAAAGCTGAGGCGTTGGGTCTCCAGTTCCTAGAGCGATCACATTTCTCACAGCCTTTAGTCGGTGGAGGATTGACACATTTCGTTCCACACCGAGGGAATGTGTGTCCATGCCGAATATTCTGATTGCAGCTCATTCACTTGCAACAGCAGCCCGCTTTCCATGTGCCATCCAATATGGCAATGGAACGGCCAAACGCCAGGATTATCAACAACAAATCTTATAACAGCGTAACCAAAACCAGATACATTCAACACGTCTCTTTCGATCGGGTTGGAAAAGTCCATCTCGCTATTTTCATTGTCATAGGAGGATTTACTAAAATATCCACGATCAGCACTCACTAAAACCCAAAACTTATGTCCATGGAGGTGGAAAGGATGAGCGCCATCGTCGTAGTTGTTAACTATGAGGTCAACAATAGTACCACGCTTGTCCAAGTTGATCAAATATTGACCCTCATTTCTAGTTTCCAATTGGGAATTTTGTAAATGTCTTATTTGGTTATCGTTTGGTGACGTCGCCAATTCATTCATGGTAGAAGAATTGGGAAGTGGTGTAAATGTCATGTCGTTGAAATAACCTCGATCGAGCTGATTTCCCTTGATCAAAAATGCAACATCCAAATCTATCATGATGTCGGGCCTGGTGGAGCCATTTTCGACTCGTGGGACCTGCCCATTTAGTGTTTTGATCTGAGTTTGATTGAAATCTCGACAACGTGTATCCCCACCATTGTAGGGCCAGCTTTCGCTGTCAGGAACTGCTTTACTTGACTGTTCGTAGTTTATAATAGCACTCACTGACGTATTCAGGTTAGGATTACTCTCAGCGAAGCAGAAACCATTGAACCTTACACGCATCCAATATTGCGATAAATGCGCTTCCTGAGGCTCCAAAATAAATGAATAACGTTGGGCAACAGACATGTCGATAGATTCGAGGGTTAAAGGCTCGGTGACAGTGCCGTCTGCCTCTACCATTTTCAGCTTATGGCCGTCAATGGCGAAGTTGAAGGGTGCGTAAAACCCAGCGTTGATAAGACGGATAAGATATCTTTTGCTTGGGTCGAAATTGAGCGTGGCCTGGGATTGTGGGATGAATTGTGGGGCCGTTTGCTGATCGTCCGAGTTCCCGTTGGGCACGACGTAGGTCGCGGAATCGTAATTGAAATTGTTAGTGCCCTGGATCAAGCCACTATCCGGGGTGGGTTCGGTGTTCTCGTTGTTGGGCCCTAGATATTCTGGCAGGTAAGCATTGGCGGTATCGTGGTAGTAGTCGTTGACCATCACGACTACCTCTGCGTCGTAGTCGTCGTCAATGAGCTGTCGTTCGTGTGCTGAGTGAATTACCAAAGGTCCAAAAACACCATCTGCCTGCTGCGTGCCGTAATGCGAGTGATACCAGTACGTGCCGCTTTGGTTTTCGTCGAGTTGAATCCGGTAGTCGAACGTCCCGTTATTGGCGTCGATGGGACACTGATTGATGGACGCTGCGCCGTCGTAGAAGCTCTCGTTCTTGTTGAAAAACAGCCCGTGACAGTGAATCGTGGTAGGGATGCCCTGGGCTTGAACGTGCAATATCAAGGTATCGCCAGCATTGGCCTCTATCAACGGACCCGGATACTGGCCGTTGATGACAGTGACGTTCCGCACAATGCCGTCCAAAGCGACCTCTGCCACCACCGATACGTTCAAATAGTAATGACGGTCCACGCCGGGCGTCTGGGACTTCCAGTAGTCCAAATCGACGGTATAGTTCTTCTGGGTATCGAGACGCCACGAGGGAAGCGCGCTGTCACTATTTCTTTTGCTGTCGTCAGCGTTCAGAACTCCATTCCCAAAATTTGTCTGAGTCACGCACAATGCCACAGTCAGACAGGGCACCACTACGCAGAAAAAGAGCTGCGCCAGCAACAGAAGCTTGGGCTTGTTCTTGCCATACGCCAGACAGCCAGTTTTGGTTTTTACGTTTTGTGGCCGCTGTTCTTCCCAGTCTTCTAAGGCGACACGCTCTACCTGTAATGTGATCTTGGAATTATTACCCATGTCGTCGTCGTCGTCGTGGTCGTCGTTATTCAGAGTATTATGAAACATATGAGCCGAGAGTTATCTCTTTACACGACAATTCCACCACCGAGATATCCCGATTTCTCTTCGGAACTGCGAATTTTTCGGAACACCGAAATTCCTTCCCTTCTTACGTCCATCGCTTACTTTCGGTGCGTACACTACATATATTCCCAAACACACGCTGCCAATGCTGATAATACCCACTGCCGAGAATTACTCTCGCATCGCATCGTCGTCGTATGCAGAAAAAATGATCTTGGCCCATGTGCGTAAATAAGGGCCATGTGGGAAGAAGAGTGAGAGTAGAAGCGCTCGGAACCCGACGGAATTAAGGAAACAACAGAAACGCATGCACACAATAGGGACACCATGAGAATGATGAAGAAAACGTGAAGCATCAAATTAGGCTCTCAAATTGTCTCGGTGGAAAATACGAAATACGCTCACCATACTGCGGCGTCAGCACGGTACGTAATGATATGGAGCAGCGACACACCCGTCTAAAGAGACATGTGCCGAACAAGGTAAAAACCGTCTTTTTTCAACAGAGATAGTCGTACCACTGTGTCCGGTAGTAATTGCAGCGGTGGCACACGCTATGCTTGTTTAGTGGGATTCATATCTGCGATGCTTCTGCGATGCCTCTGCGATGCTTCTGCGACTCTTTGCCACGCGTATGCTATTTAGTTATGAATCCAATATAATTAAAACCCTGCAGTGGAAGTTGTGATGTTCTAATTAATTGAACATGTAGTAAGTAAATGATGATGCCCTAGGGCCATGCCATTCAGCGATGGAAAAGACTCCACGTGGAACGGTATTAAGGCCGTCTTGGACCGATGTAATAGTGTGTGCGGCGTAGGATGCTTGGCGTAGTGTAGAAGTATATAAGAAGGCTCTTTTTGCCGCCTTGAAAAATAGGATTCCGCAGAGGTTTTTTGTTCACTCTCGAAGCTCTCCATTGCTCATCGTCATCCAGCCAAGCCCTCTCAGGTATGAAATTCAGCAACCAAGCCGGCCTTTTGACCATGGCATTGGCTACCGCCAATGCCGCCAGCTCTGCTTCTTCGAGCAGCTCTTATCAGCCAAGAACGTACTCCACGTACAGTCCTTCGGCGTCGCAAATTGCGCAGGACGCAGCCAAGGCCACCTCGAACCACCGCACTTCCAATGTCACTGGAGCTGCAGCCAACCGTATTTTCCAGATCTGGCTGGAAAACACCGACTACGACAAAGCCGCCGGTGATGAAAACTTGGCATGGTTGGCAACTAAGGGTATCACTTTGGACAACTACTGGGCGTTGACCCACCCTTCAGAACCCAACTATTTGGCTTCTGCCGGTGGTGACTATTTCTCCCTCGACGATGACCGTTTCATTACGCTCCCATCCAACGTCTCCACCGTTGTCGACTTGCTCGACACCAAAAACATCTCGTGGGCCGAGTACCAGGAACATTTGCCATACACTGGGTTCCAAGGGTTCAACTACTCCAACCAGGAGACCTTTGCCAACGACTACGTCAGAAAACACAACCCATTGGTCTTGTACGAATCCGTCACCAACGACGCTGACCGTCTCGCCAACATTAAGAACTTCACCGAGTTCTACCGTGACGTGAACGGCTCCACTTTGCCACAGTGGAGTTTCATCACTCCTAACATGACCAACGACGGTCACGATACCACCATCAAGGTCGCTGGTGCCTGGGCTCGTGGGTTCCTAGAGCCTTTGTTGTCCAACGAGTACTTCATGGAAAACACCTTGGTTGTCCTAACCTTTGATGAAAATGAAACCTACTCCATCAAGAACAAGGTCTTCACCATCTTGCTTGGTGGCGCCGTGCCAGAAAAATTGCATGGTACTACCGACTCTACCTACTACGACCACTACTCGCTACTGTCGTCCGTTGAGGCCAACTGGAACTTGCCAAGTTTGGGCCGTCACGACGTCGACGCTAACGTGTTCCAGCTAATTGCCAATGCCACCAATATTACCAACATGGCTGTTGACACCACATACAAAGTCAACAACCAAACTTACACTGGTTACTTGCTCGACGATCAAATCGCCCTCCCAGCTCCTAATGTCACTGCCATCAACAAGAACGGTAAGGGCGTTCTACCAAAGATTGTGTCTGTGTGGGGTTCTGAGTACTCTGCTCAAGCTTCCGCCAGCTACTTCACATCGACCACCACTACTCAATCCGCTGCGTCCTTGACTGATGCTGTCACCATTGCTAGCTCTGATGTCCAGAAGTCTGCTTCTGTTACCGGTTCCTCTGCTTCTGCTAGCGGTTCTTCTATCTCTGCCAGCGCTTCTCACAACTTGACCTCCATCGTCTCTCATGGTGGTTCCGGAGTCACCGGTTTGAGCTGGACCTCTTTGGTTGCTCTCATGATGTGCTCTATTTTCGCATGAGCTGCTGAACTAGACGAATAGCCAGAAACGAGACCTGATGTCCCAGGACGTGACAAGGCTGTCTTATCTCAAAATTATTTATTGAACCTTTTAAGAACTGATAAACCTGATCTTTAAAATTGTGTTGTGATGCCCAGACTCCCTAGGAGCTTCTAGAGATGACAAAAACTACCGCTGGTTTCTCTGTCAGCTAGATGTTTTCAGCCGGCATTCTCAGGCCTTAGAAGCTAGCATTTAACACTGATCATTTTCCCTTAAGCTGTCGCCGTAATTTCGTATCAGCTATCCTCAATAGACACTACCCGATTGTGTGATCTACGTTGCTTCAGCCAGGCGCTAGCAGTGTACATAGTCTGCTGTTGATGCTAAAGAACTTGACTGCCCTCCTCAACGTTTTTGTCGCCATCGTTAACCAGATGACTAACGTCAGCGACAGCGTGAAAGAAAATGACATACTCTCTGCCATGTATAGAAAACCTGTTCACCGTAAAAGCTGGTGGACATGGCGCGAGAGTTCAGATTATGTTAAGAGACCCAACTACCAGATTTCAATGGGTACCAACATTTTCAAACTTGCTTAGCCGGAGTCTGTCAAACATGCTATAAATATCATAGTTGCGCGCTCGCGATCAATCGCTGACAAGCTTCAATTCCCGTTCAAAATGTAGCAACTGCCAATTCGGCTGAGATGGTGAGCTGGTAATCAAAGACCATGCGTCCTTTTGATTGATTCTGTCACACTATTATGAATCAAACTAATTATAAACATGAAATAACAACGATGAAATGGTGATGAGTTTCCTGAATAACTATCCATCGCTCTAATAAGATAACGCAGTTCTTCAAAGCTTTTCCAGACTACTTTTGACCTCTTGTGATTCAAACTTTTGAACTTTTTGGATTTTAAGAGTTCTGTAGTAATAATACTCACACACGAGTGAAGCTCATCGACTCAAGAAAAGATCAAGATGTTAGAGCAAAGAAGGTTCACGATTAATGAAAACAAGAGCAAGATGAGTGGTGGTGCCGTAGAACACTTCGTCCAATGGGCGCAAGATAACGGAGCTTACATCGATGATAAAATCGAATTCAAAGAAAATGCCTTAACCGGTGTCCATGCGATTGCTAGAAAGTCGATAAAAAGCAGCGATCCATTATTCAAGATTCCTAAAATACTGCTTCTACGACGCAGCTTGGCAGAGGAGCATTTCGGCGTAAAGCCTTCCTCCGACGGTAATCCAAATGCGCTTTTGCAACTGTATCTGGCCAAATTGAAGTTTGATAATACATGCCAAAAATCTGCGTTCTTCAAACCGTACTTGGATATTCTCCCAAACGTCAATACCATTAGCTCGCCCTACTTTTGGACTGCTCAGGAGCTTGCTGCTTTGAAAGGCACAGAGCTCTTGATCAAGACCAAGCGGAATTTGAAAAGCCTGGTCAGTGAATGGTTCAATGTTGCAACAAGCGTGAATGCTACTGATGAAGAGGATACTCAATTTTATTTGGAATCGGCCTCGAGTCCCAAATCGGATATCACAGACATATTGGAAAGGTCCAATTCGCCCAAGTGGCACAGCTTCGAGGCATACTTGTGGGCTTCATACATTTTCTCTTCCCGTGCTTTTCCCGAACTGATTTTAGAAGGTAGTGCAATTGACAACGTCAACCAGGCCTTTTTGTTTCCTGTTGTTGATCTTCTCAATCATGCAAATGGAAAGAAGGTCAGCTGGAAAGACAACTTGACGGAAAATGCAGTGACGTTCACAACCGATGAGAAACTCTCAGCAGGTGACGAGATCTTCAATAACTATGGAGACAAATCAAATGAAGAACTGCTAATGGGTTATGGCTTCGCATCGCCCAATAATGCATTTGACACCACTACTTTAACGCTAAGGTTCCCTCAAGACCAACTAGGCACCTTTCATAAAATGGGCATTAAGCTGGACGATGTCAGTACGGGTGACAGCTCTGTAAACTTCACATTATCAGTGCAATCACCACTTCCTGCACAGCTCACGAAAGTATTTGGAGTTATGAATAAGCTCACCTCGGAGCCTTTCCCAACAACCAGAAGCCAATTGGAAGGTACCGTACAATTAAATGGTATCTTAGACCAAAAACTGAGTTTTTTCAAAGACGCGTCTAAGTTGAAAGATTCTTTAGGGTCCCCAGAAAAATCAAAGTCTGCGAAAGCTTACATTACAGGACAGAAGAGAATTTACCAAGAAGCTTCAGACAGCATCAAAAAGTACCAAAAGAAAATTATAAAAGAAGCCAAGCCTATTTCATTCAAGACTCTTTTCAAATCAGACACACCGTTCGTTAACAGCTTGACCCTCACCTTCGGGGTCGCTAAGTATGATGATTTACTTGCGAAGGGATTTTTGCAGCAAGCCCTTCTTTTATGGATCGTGAGAAATACTAATGGGGGATTACAGTATAAAGTTCCAGAGTTTATTGACGCTACTTTTCAAGATGTCGCAGCCACAATCGTTGTAGAAAAAGAGGACGTTCAGGAATACATGCCCTTCTACAAAAGTCTATTCCCTCAAATTACTACCAAGATACCTGAGATATACGGTAAGGGGGATTGGGGAATCAAGAAATTCATTATTGCGGGTACTGTCATTGACAGGTTGGTATGGACGTCGCCCACATCGCAAGAGGCATTTTTTTTCGAGAAGAAGGCAGCTTAATCAAATGAGCTTAACGCATTATTACAGACGTCGACAGGGAGTATAGAAAAACGATAATTAGGTGTGTTAATGTTTTTATTTTACGTGAAGCTTTCTATATAGCCATCTGATAACAGTTTAAACGTTGAAGAGCTTAGTGAGAACCGGCACCTTTGCTGACTCTGTCCAAGACAGATTCATAGGCCACTTCGGAGAAATCCGTACCTTGAATGTCGGTAGAAACACCGTTCAACGCTCTTCTAAGTGCGTCTTTTGAAGAAGCGTACACCATCTTGGCTCTGACTGGTGCAGTGTCAGGAGACCAGGTGTAGAAGATGATCTTGGATCTTTTGCCTTCGTTACCACCGATTTCGTATTCAAAGTCGTAAACTGCGTACAAACAGTCATCTTCGGGCAGTTTTTCTAGGAAAGCGTCGTAATCTTGGGCATCGGAAGTCTCCTTGACGATAATTTCCGTTTTGCTGTCGTTAAGACCGTACAAGACAAACTTGTATTTTTTGCCCAACTTCAAGTCGTTGAACGCTTTCATAGATTCGTCTGCGACGGCAACACTGATGGATGTTAGTAAAAACCCTAAAGTCTGAGATGGAACCGAAAAAAAAAGGGTACGAAAGAAAACCAGCTTTTTGGCAGCAGTCGAATTGAAACCAAACAAGACCAAAAAAAAAAAACAAGGCTGAACGGTTGACTTGGTAAATCAATCACTTGCAATCATCAACAGGTCTGTGACAAAACGAAATTACCGTTCAATAAGATCTTTCTAGCTCACAAATCGCGCATGAATCTTGTTTTCTCAATTTGCTGACGCTTAAATTCTTCAATTTGGACCGCTTTTGCTTGTTTCTGCTCGCCTTTCACCGCACTTAACGCGGATGACACTATCCTCTACTCCCCAACATACCCAGATCTAGACATTGTCGATTAATTGATTGTTTTTAACGCTTGGTTCGTCAGTCTGGTTCAAACAAGTGATATGGGGTTCGTCAAAAAGGGGTCTCTATAGGGGAAAAATCGTATATATATACCAGTGAAAGGGGTTACCCGGAATCTCGAATTTTTTTCAGATTCTGAGTACTGAAATATTGGCCTTCCAGAACCTATTAACAAATTCCTGGGAGTAGAGATAGATACTTAAGAAATAGGACGAGATGAAAGAGAGTTTGGAAGCATTACAGGAGCGTTTAGACCGCATTGAGCAAATCACAGGATACTTAGAAGATGGAGAGTCTGAGACTGTTCTGAAAAAGTTACAAGCGCTTTCGAACGAAGTCAGACGGATGTGTGGGGATGGAACCACGTGCTCAAGAATGGTTTGGCGACTTTTAGAGAAATACGGTGGGAACGGCAATGTTCAAATGTCCCAAACCGAAAAAACCGAGCTGGAAACGTGTCAAGAATCGCTTGCTGAGATTCTGCGACAGCTGCAAGAGCTTGAACTTTGGTATCGGGATGAAGATCTGGATCACGTGCTCTCGTGTGGGATCATCGATAGCAGTGTAGCTAGCGGTAGCATAAAGCTGTCGACGCTTCCACTGCAGTTCGTACAGGTATCTCAGCTGATAGTTGGAACTATGAGCTTGCTCCAACGGTTTGTGGATCTAAACGTGAGAAGCAACAATTTTTGGAATGACACCGAGCGGCGTGTGAGATCTCTGGAATTCAAGATTAGAGCCCAGGAGGAGAGCAGAATGATATGAGATGGTGGTGTCTCTAGGTGGCTTTCGCAATGTGATTGAAGAGGAACCCTGTTCCAGCCGAAGCGTGCAAATTTGGATTATTTCGCAACCACCGAAAATTCTGTCGATTTCGGAGCACACACACACACACACACACACACACACACACACACGCACGCATATATATACACACTGCTGGCTCAGTGGTCGCTTCAACTATCTAAACTGTTCATTAATCATTTCAATAAAACACGCTATACATCATGACGATCCGGCATCCTTTGCCAGACTTTCGAGTAGCTCGTTGACGTTGAGGTCTACCCGCTTCTTTTCATACAAGTAAATGTTCGTGTCGTAATCAATACTCTTCTTCAAAATGCATTCTGTATTACGCACTTTCCGAACAGCATCCAATGAAGTTGTTATCTGAAGTTCAAGTCTTGTGCTGAATTGGTACAAGCGCGCAATATCGGGCGGTAGAGTTTGTGGGACTAGCAAAACCAGTTTATGGCCTCGTGATGTACCGTCCGGTCCCAGGATTTTCGTTTCGAAGTCTAGGATGGCCTGAATCGTCTCTACGATTCGTTTTCCCGTTTCAGAAGCGTCCGCATCCTGGCTGATGGAAGTTACAGCGTCCAAATGGTTCGTAAATCGCCCAATTTCAAAAAACAGATTGGGGTAGATGTCCTTTATAACACAACATTTCGACAAGAGGGTACCCAAAACCTGAGTCATGAGATACTGGCGTTCGACACTAATCTTTGAGGTGCCCTTGGCTGCGCTTCGCAATTCTGCGTTGAGGATAACATTGTAGGTATTGAGACGAGATAGAAAATTGTCGAAGCGACCTTTCCCCTTTACAAGCTCATTAACATCCTTGTCAAGATAACTTTCGTTTAATTCGTGCAAGTCTTTCAGAATATTGACGTCCCAAGGCATCAAAGGTAGCGATTTCGAACCGACTTCATCGTTCCGCAGTCGCCTTTGAATCCTTCGAAAATTTTCGAAGATGCTGTAGAGAACAGAAATCTTGCAGTACTCTGCTTTGAGCTGTTTTTCCGTAATACTGTTTGAAAGAATCGTCGCCCGCAGAATATCGGCTGAACACATGCTTCTCTTCATAGATTCTGATATGAAAAAGGAGCCCGTTTCGAGAGCTCTGAATATTCTCGACGTGCTTTTCAAATCACTCTCAAAGCCCTCGGCGGGTATGAACGAAATATGGCGAGTTTTCTTGCTCATTTCAACATGATCCTCATTCACACATAATTTTTTGACTTTCTCGATCTCCACGGAGCTACAACGACGTGATGGAATCACAGCTGCCGCACCGAGTAGGTGTGCGACTGGTTCACACTTGGACCGATCGAGTTGTGGGGCCAATGCCACGAAATTCGTATTGACACCAGAAGCAGTTGGGATCTTCAAAATTCGCAAATTTTCGCCCGTCACTGGGTGAGCAACAGTATGATGTTTGAATTTATCGTACATTTCACTATCAAAGACGCCAATGGCCCTGCACGCTAGGGAAGACTCCAAAGGCGGCCACAGAACCTCGATATGTGCGCCTTGAGAGGTTGTAATTTTTAAAATCCGATCCCACTTCATGTCATCCTTCAAATAAATTCCTTCAGCTTCTGGCTTAGAGTAAACTGATGCAATTCGATTTTTGAAGAAACTTCTTATGGATGCCCAGTTGTTAATGGCTTGACCTTGTAAATGATGGGCGTGGGGCAGTTCAAATTGCAGTTCCACAGGTTGTTTTTGAACGATATCTTCCCACAAAACAGCTTGCAAGTGTGCAACTGGCATGCTATCAAGCCTGGCGGGCAATATCATCGTCTTATGCTGCGCGGGCTCATTTTCCACGTTGTAGAGCTCATCAGCTCGTTCTCGCTCGAGTCTGACCACGTTTTGCTTGTAAGTGAATCTTCGTTGTCGTGACGAGTTTCTATATGCTAATCTCAACTGGGATGTCCAGTACGGCAGCTGGGTCTTACTCATAAGTCAACCGGTTGATGTACGGTTCGGCTTTGAGCTCTCAGATCCATCTGCTGGGTGTTTGCCAGCATTAATATGGTGGTGATGGAGTCAATGATTTGAATGCGCAGCGAAAAAAATATCACGTGATGGTCATCGAACACCATTTGAGATACGGTCACACAATTCACACTGGTGTTTTCCGAGAGTTCAAAGCATCTGTACGGTCCAACGTTACGGGAAGTTCAGCTATTGGAAAAACTAGTTTTTTCTACTCAGCTTATCCTTGCTTGCGATAAAAAAAACCCCTAATTGAATGTGCACTGGAATGTGCCACACCACCACACAAGCCATCGATCCACTCGTGTGGTCAATGAACCTACAAAGTAGCACATCTTGTTGTAATACCCAGTACAAGCTTAATCAGATCCTCTTAAATCCCTCTGCTCTCCGTTCTCGTTTCCTGGCCTTAAAAGACTGCAGTCACGTCAGGCTAACCTTCTTGAGCAAATCTCAGAGCCTATACGCGTGAACTCATAGCCTTATCCATGTTGCAAGCGTTTGCAATACACTTCTTGTGCAAAAACAAACAACCGCTTGAAAAGCGACATTTATGGGCGCTAGAAATACCGTGCCGGCCTTATTGTAGGCTCAAATCATCCGTTTAAAAAGCATGAAACACGTCCAACACTGTCTTCATCTACCAGCATACATCTAATCCACCTAAGATACTCAATTTGCCTTTCTATATATCATCAAAACTGTTTGTTTTTCGAGTTGTTTCTTGAAGTCAAGAGTCACTTGGATAAAACTATGGCTTTATAGCTAATTCCGAGATCCAATTAATAATAAGTAAATACGACGGAGCTATAAGATAACCAATGTCAAATGGTTGCGAGCGCTTGACCAGTCTTAGTTCCTCTTATATAGCTTCAGTATATAATACCACACTCTTGGTATATTCAAATTTCAATCCTAAGATTCCTGGGATTTGTTTCTCTTTTTAACCCTCGAGAATACAACAAGTGCTGGTCGCTGAATGGAACTCACAGACCAGGATCCCCTGGCACTAAAAAAAGCGCAAGATTTGGAGTCCAGCGGTGAGGATCTTGCAGAAAACTCATCAAGATATGGTTCTTTTTCGTCGTTGCAGAGCACTGATCTCATTGAACATCAAAATGTGGGCCTCCACAATGAAGTTCCCCAGGGACGTCATCTTGGAGTGTTTTCCACAATCATACTTTTCGTGTCGCGAATCATAGGTTCCGGGATATTTGCAGCTCCAAGCAGTATTTACGTGGGATGTGGTGGCAACACAGCTGTTTTTCTTGCCGTTTATTGTTGTGCAGCTATCATGGCGTTTGCTGGCTTGTACCTCTTTTTGGAGTTCGGTTCGCTCATTCCACGATCGGGCGGGAAGAAGAACTTTCTTGAGGCAGCCTATACCAGACCAGTCAGAATGATGAGCGTTTCTTTTACTACCTACACCGTGCTTATGGGCATTGCAGTGTCCAATGCAATCGTTTTCGGTAAGTATGTCCTTTACGGGTCCGGTTTCGATGAGGATTTCGTCGACAGTTCTATGGCGTGCAACTACATTGGTGCTGTCTTGGTTATTTTCATAGCGTTGATTCATGGGTACTCCGTGAAAATAGGAGTGAAGGTCCAAAATCTGCTTGGTGGTCTCAAGCTGGTGTTTGCCCTAATCATCAGCTTGAGTGGGATATACGCCGTTGCTTTCTATGGGAAACAGGACGGGAATCCTAAGACCCCAATTTTAAACTTGTCGTCCTTGTCCAAAAGTCATAGCACAATCACGATATCCTCACTTACAACAGCTTTCATTCAGGCATTTTTCTGTTTCGCAGGTTGGGATAGTGTCCACTCTGTTACATCAGAGATCAAAAATCCAGGCAGGACTCTTAAAATTGCCGGTCCATTATCGCTGGGATTCTGTTTATTTTGCTACTTGTCCTTGAATGTGGCATATCTGAAGGTCTTCACCTATGAAGAATTCAAGGCGGCTGGCCCGCTGGCTGGATCCATTTTGTTTACCCGTCTACTGGGCGAAAACATCGGGCGGAAGCTCATCACATTTGGTATCGCCCTATCAGCGGGATCAAACCTATTCGTGGTGGTTTATTCGACTTCCAGAATGAATCAAGAATGCTTCAAGGAAGGGTTTTTGCCTTTTAGCAAAATAATGGCTAGCAATAAACCCTGGGGTGCACCACTCTTTTCTTCGCTCTTGTGCGCTGCGTTTACCACATTTTGGCTCCTACTTCTTCCGTCAGCGGGTGGTGCGTACAGTTACCTTGTGGCATTAGAAGGCTATGCCAATCAACTGGTAATACTTCTCGTCGCAGTTGGTCTATTTATTTACCGAAGAAAGAACATTGATGAAGTGGCCGCTATTCGTGCATCCTCCATTGGCGTTTGGGCCCTCATTGTCCTTTCAGTTTACCTTTTGGTTGGGCCATTCATCGGCGATCAGCAAGAGGCTTCCGTTCGCCATTTGCCACCATATCCTATCGCAGCACTATTTCTGATAGCTGTTTGCATCTTTTTCTGGTTTCTAAACTTTGTGGCGCTCCCGAAACTTGCGGGCTACGAGTTAAAGCGGAGAGTTCACATTATGGATGATGGGTTGTTAACAATAGACTGGTGCAAGGAATACGCTTTATAGATTTTAATCACTTATGCATGACCGAATCCAGCCACTTGTATCTATCTAAGTTTGACGCAGGGTTAATACCACCATTATTTATTTGGAATTGAGCTTCTTTTCGAGGGACTCTTTCGCAAGCTGGAATAGCGACTCCAGTTCTCCACTGTCCTCGCACATACTGTAGAAAATACTGTTCTTGTTCAACAGAAGCGAATATGGGTGATCGTACTCCTTGACTTCTCCTGCGTCCATCACCAGAATTTTATCGTAGTCGATAANGTCCATCACCAGAATTTTATCGTAGTCGATAATTGACCGTAGCCTATGGGCAATGGTCAAAACTGTGCTGCCCGAAAATTCTTCCCTGATTGTCTGCTGTAGCTTGGTGTCTGACTTGTAGTCAATGGACGCCGTTGCTTCATCCAGCAGCATCACTTTAGGCGACCGCAGTAAGGATCTCGCCAGACAA
>NW_019212900.1:0-15765 GCF_000938715.1 Lachancea lanzarotensis
ATCAAATTGTCTCAGTTGATATTCTGCATCAAGCCGGTGTTTCCAGTAAAACCTCTTCGCCTTTTGTTTGGATACACTCAGAAAGGTCTCAAGCCGACGGAAGCGTGATAGGCATCTTGTTGTGTTATAATTTGAGATAGAACAAGGAAGATAAGCTTTAAGTTTTTCTCTAGTGAAGACATTGCTGCTGGTATAGTATGAGAGCTTGTCGAATCTCGAAAGCAGGCCAGCGTGGTGCTTTTCAAAAGATCGGAACGAATCAATAAACACTCGATTCCAAACATGATTCATACATCTGCTTCTGGATCCAATCCCAATTCAAGAGCATTAATGAGATTTTCCAGCATGGCAACATTATCCGACCCATTGTCCAAGGTAATGCTGCTGATTTTGTGACTGATAGAACGTTTGCTGAGGCATGCTAGCAAAGCAATCTCAAGATTATCGCCTGTGTGTCGCGATCACTCATGTCTATGAAATCAAGTACGTGTGTCTTTTGATTTCTTCAAGCAACCACGGCATTCCTATCCAAGCGTGACTTCGTTTTCAAGTTAGGGCCGAGTGTTATCATGACGGCCAAATAGCTCTTTTGGCCTGCAGACGTCCACATGTCTATCAAGATGTTGAAATTGAAGGAGTTTCGTGAAGTGTGCTTCAGTTGCTTGCTGAACTCGTTTTCATAGTCTCTCAAAATTCTGGCAAGTTCCTTGCGCGATGAAATGATTGGTCGATGAGCTCTATTGAGACTCTGCAGATAGCGTCTCATCAAAGGCCCTCGACCCGGCTAAACGGTATGAAGCCTTCAATGTACGCACGGAGCTAAATCGTTGAGAGCCCAAAATTTGACAAACCTTTTGGTCAAAGGAATGGATCTGGGAGAAGTTGAACGAACTGTGGAGAAAGAATGTACCGTTTCTTCATTTCCACTCAAGGCTTTGCTGAATAATGTAAAGTCATGGTTGTGCTTACGCTTGAGATGTCTAACGACATTAGATGACGTGGGATTGCCCTGTAGAGTAAAGTCTTGCCCACACTAACCAAATTTACATACGACATGAGGGCTTTCGTCCTTTACTTTCGTAGCCCAACTTCCGTATAAAGAGGAAGAAAGCCACGAATCAAACTTTCTTCCCATATTCTCTTCCATTCTTCCTTCACTTGAACCCAGATTCAGGTACGACTTACTGAAAGGATTCATGGAAAACTTTGTGAAATCAAAACCAAACTTTTCTTTGAAAGCCTGTTCAGAATTCATGTGTTCATTCAAAGGCAATGCTTTTTTAGCATTGGCCCTTCCGTGCTCGCCTTCTGACTCGCAAGAGCTGGTGAGGTGATGATAGTAATTAGGTTCAGCAGAAATGTGGTTCTATGAATTAGTAGCATAAGTCCAGCTCTCCGAGAGTACAGTGACAATCTGCTGAATCGTACCAACTGATGCCCTCTGCAAAGGACGATTATTCATCACTTGAGAAGCTATAGGCCCATCTGCACTAGTCGCACGCGGAATTTGCACAGATTGGGTAATTCTTGCATCTACCAGCTCAGGTAAGCATTTGTCAATGGTTTGAACACCGGTAAAACTCGATCTATCATCCGTCGTCCTTTGTTGGACCTGTGAACTTTCTTTTGGTGGAGAGGTAACCCCTTCATTTTCGGGTGCGTTATTCAATGCATGAGTAGAAAAGCCGCTTGTGTTCGACTCATCATCGCTTGTTTCACCCACCCCATTGATCTCGTCCACTTTACGATTTGTGTGAACAGCATTAATGCTGCTAATAACACAGTTTTGGATAATTTGTTGTTGTCAACATTACCGCTTGGTTACAAGCAGCAGAAGCGCATATGCTAGCATTAGATGAAATTGACGAAGAAACGAGCGTGTATTTTTCTTCAAATGGAGACGCAGACGGAAATTTCAGCTCAAGCAGCTCCGCAACTCTCACTTTCAGTACGCTTCTTAGCACGCCCTGGGTTGCAACCACCTTAGATCCTCTTAGGCTTGACAACCGGTCACGTAGTCCCTGTGGGTGGTGGTGCGAGAGCGTTAGACCAGGGAGCAACTTATCTGGTTGTCGTAATTGTAATGCTTATGGCAATCATAGCCACAGGAAAAGATGTGATTAGGTTTTTTTGAGTGCTTTCCAAAAAACAGTAAGCAATAAATCCATTATACACATTTCTAATACAATATGCACCTAATCATTCCTTTGAATTGATTCAATAATTCTTTGACACTTGGACATCAAATTTTTTTTAAGACGACAGAGCGGATCTTTGGCTTTAGGCTTTGAATAATCATGGCATAATACTGTTCGCGGTGACTGGATGTGCGCATAGCTGCTGGATTTTCCGCCCAGATTTACGCCTTCTGGCTTTCTCAGGTGTCCTTACGGAACTATGGAACCGACTCGGCAGGCACGAAATCTTCAGCCATAATCAAATACGACAATAGTTTTTTCAATGTGAGTCCTTCTCTCTCTAAATGACAAGCGGCGACTGTCGTACCGACGAACTTGTCTATATAGCGCTCCCTCACTCGAGGAATTATTAACAATGTGACTTCGTCGGTGGAGACCTACTTTCGGAGTTCCGATACTAATCTTCGGAGAACTAATATTGATTTTCGGTCATACATATATATATAATATATATACGTCCTGCCTAGTTCCGATTTGTTGCAGAAATCGAGATATGGAGGACTGTAATGAGCGACAATAACCCACCCGCTCCTATCGTAAAAGAATTTGAGATTGGCAATGAAAGTAGGAACGACTCCAGGAAAGAATTAGCAGCTGAAGCCAATGACGAACAACTATTCAGTATCTACTCCAATAACGAAAAAATGTGTCTCATCATAATCGTCTCAGTGGCCGCCTCCTTCTCTGGATTTGCATCCAACATCTACTACCCTTCATTACCAAAGATCGCAACCGACCTATCTGTCTCTGTAGAGCTCGTAAATCTCACCATAACATCTTACATGATATTCCAAGGCCTCGCTCCGACCTTTTGGGGGGCTTTAGCTGATGTGAAAGGACGACGAATCACTTTCATATGTACTTTTCTGATATTCTTTGCTGCATGCGTCACTCTTGCAAATACTCGAAATTACGGCACCTTAGTGGGTGTGAGGTGTCTACAGAGTGCTGGGAGTGCTAGCAGCATAGCACTCGGCGCAGGTGTCATAGGCGACATTACCACGAGATCTGAAAGAGGAGGATATATGGGAATCTTTCAAGCTGGATTACTGGTTCCCGTGGCCGTCGGGCCAATCATCGGAGGTGTGCTTGCCGAATCCTTAGGATGGAGATCAGTCTTCTGGTTCTTGGCTATATACAGTGGTATCTTTGTGACTTTTCTTGCTTTAACGCTGCCTGAGACTTTAAGATCCATTGCTGGGAACGGCTCATTTTCTGTCCACGGTGTCTGGAAGTTTCCGTTAGAGATATACCAGCGCCGCTACCTGAAGCGGAACCCTTCTGAAAGTATACAAACAGAATCACGATTACCACCGAAGAAGTCTATCGATATTTGGGCCTCTTTGAAAGCCCTCTTCGATAAACGTGCTAGGCTTGTGATCGCATTTCTGGCCCTATACTACACCGTTTGGCAGATGACCATCACCGTTCTTTCAACTTTATTAGAGTCAACTTACAGGCTGGATGAAACACAGGTGGGACTTGCATTTATAGCAAACGGTGTGGGTTCGATGTTGGGATCGTTGACGACCGGGAAACTATTGGATAAGGATTATACAGCCATGAGTGCCAAATACGAGGGGAAAGAGGACGAAATGCCATTGGATCAGGTGCGACTTCGGCTTATGTGGATATGGAGCACATTACAGATCTGCTCTGTACTTCTATTTGGTTGGACGTTGGATAAACATATCCACATAGCCGTGCCCACTATCTGCACTTTTTTCACAGGGTGGGCAGCTATGGCCATTCAAAGTACAGTTTCTACCTATATGGTTGACTTGTTCCCTAACGGAAGCGCCTCGGCTTCGGCAGCCGTCAACTTAGCGCGCTGCCTATTAGGTGCCGGTGGTTCAGCGGCAGCTATGCCTATTTTAGATAGCATTGGAATAGGCTGGGGGTTTACGATGCTTTCTGCCATACTGTGCGCAGCGCTTGTACTAATTATTGTACAAGTGCGCTTCGGCCGCAAGTGGTGCAGCCAGTATCGGGAAAACGAGACCCAATCTGCTGAAGGCTAATTCTGTCAGATCCCTGTCCTGTCTCTTGCGTCAAGAGTTAGAACCCAGCGATCATGGTCAAGTGTGATGAGAAGATTGAGTTACAGAACTAACAAAAATCTAGGAACTTTCACAACCGTTGGTATCGCTCACACATACGGCACATACAGTGTTTCGAGCTACAAAAAATATGCGCAGCCACTTATTGATAGGCTATGAGAAGTGGGGGTGGGGCGTTGTCTTGTCTCCTTCAATGGGGGAGAAAAGACTTTGAAAAAGCGTGCCAAACATTTTTAGGTTAACGATCAAGCAATGAACGAAAGATAGTAGCATAGTAGAAAGTTAAGGGAGGAGAAAAATTTAGCAAATAGCGTCTGGGGAGCTTGATCGTTAACTTCTGCGTATACTTAAATGCTGTGTTATGGCAGTTAAAGGAGGGACTTGTTGTACTTTCAGCTGACTCTAGGAACGAACACCCACACTAACGAAAAATGTGTAGGTACGGGTTCGATCATGTTACAAAAAGTGTTGAAAAAGCCACTGCAAACTTCAAAGCACCCACACCCCTAGCAGTCGCAGAGTTGCCAAATAGTACATTGGCAAAGAGTATTTTGAATTATGCGACTGAGGAATTACCACTTCCTGTGTTGAACCATTCACTCAGAGCCTATCAATACGGTGAGGCCATTTTGAAGGATCAGTCCACCGAATGGGCAATCGATTCCGATGTTTTATTTTCGGCGTGTTTGCTTCATGACATTGGCACTACGGAAAAGAACATGAATGTAACCAAGATGTCTTTTGAATACTACGGAGGTGTTAAAGCAAGAGAACTTGTCCTCAAGAAAACGCATGGCAACGTAGAATTCGCAGATGCCGTATGTGAGGCAGTTATTCGTCATCAAGACCTAGGAGAGTCTGGCTTTATAACAAAGCTAGGGCTTATTTTACAGATCGTGACGGTTTTAGACAATTTGGGCAAATATACCCACCTTATTCACAGAAAGACTCTTTCTGCTATCAACAAGCGGTATAGTAGGGAAAATTAGAAGCATTGTTTTGCGGCAACCATTGAAAAGGAAAACAAAAGGAAACCTTGGGGAAATACCAGTACTTTGGGTCCAGAATTCAAAGCTGGAATTCTGGGTAATAACTTTGAATATAGTGAGTGAATGAATTGGTAGCGCTTGTGTGATCAATCTGAATGTGTTGCGACCAGTGGCCTCTATGGCGCTTTGTGTAAATACAATTGTGCAACTACTATCATCGAATGCAACTGAATGAATAAATCGCCAGCCCTTGTGTGAGTAACCCATCTATTTTGTGCAATGTTTACCTCCAGTGTTGCAGTCCGTGGCCTCATTGGTGGTCTAGATTTATATACCAGAATTCTTCTAGAAGAGGCCCTGAAGAAGCCTTTGCATAATATATGTTTTGACATCCAATTTCTAACTTGTATAACGTATTTTTCAACCAGGATAAATATTCTATGAAAGATGAGGTGGACGTTTGAAGCAACAAACCCACAACAGTAACTGAAGCGAGCCGGTTTCCTAACCATTTGTGAATTTTATTCCTTCTCATAGATTGTGCAATTACCATCATCACCCAGGCAAGTTCTCATTCTTCGCATGTAATACATGCGTCTTATTATTGCCTATTGCGTGTTAGTCAAGCAGGACCATTTCGAGGGGGTCAACTAGAACCGTTCACTACACCGTCTAGTTCCATCGTGACGCACAAAATTGTCCGATATCACCGCGAGATGCCCAAAAAACCCATTTGCAACTGATAGATAACCTGTGCCTTCCTTTTTTTCCCTTGGTATTTTAAACTTCTTGCATATCCGTTCATAACGACGCATCAGGGCTATTGAAGTCGTCGGTGTTGGACTTCTCTTCGGAACCAGTATGAATGATCAGTAAGGCTCCAAGATTATCTAAGGCCCAACGAGATGTGGTCGACGTATAGAGTCATTGTGTAGAAACAAGATGGCTCATACCTTCTTTTTCGTATGTCTTATTCGACTTTTCAGTTTTCTTAACCACATGCAACGTAACCATGGAAGTCGATAGTTAGTACTTAGAAAAATCCAAATCAGGGCTCTTCGTATTTCGTGTTGCATTCGACGTAGGTTAAAAGACGACGAGGCGCTGCCGGACATGATGTAGAATGCAGGTTCAGAGGTTCTAAAAATGCTCCAGACTAAGCCTCTGGTGAAAATGACAAAGCACGGATTTCGGCAGCAGTATGTGTTGGTGTGTCCTGGCCAATGCGCAAAAATCAAAGTTTTCCGGAAACTATATGTGCGAACGGCTTTTGGGATGAAGGAAATTGAGGCGGTTCGTTTAATTTATCTCGGCGAAAAGACTTGGGCATCGAATGAGTGAAACTCCGAAAGAAGCCCAAATACAATGAGAAGATCGGTACTGGTCTTTTGCATAGCTTCGCTATGTTTGGCATTGTTCCTAGGTGCTCTGGATATAGTAATCTGCATCACCCTGTATGACACTATTGGCGAGAAATTTAAAGACTACAGCAATGTAGGTTGGATCATGACTGGCTACAATTTGCCCAATGCTCTTTTCATGCTTTTGTGGGGGAGACTGGCGTCACTCTTGGGCCTCAAGAGCAGCTTGGTAATCTCGATAGTAATATTCGAACTGGGGTCTCTACTGGCGGCGGTGGCCAACTCGATGGGGATGCTCATAGGAGCAAGAGTCATAGCAGGTTTCGCCGGGAGCGGAATAGAATCTCTTGTGTTTGCGGTAGGAACATCGATGGTAACGGAGAAACACAGGGCCAGGGTCATAACGATTCTCGGTATCGCGTACATGATTGCAGAAGGCGTGGGACCTTTTATAGGCGGCGCCTTTGCAGAGCACGTTTCTTGGAGATGGTGTTTCTACGTGAATCTTCCAGTCGGGGGAGTAGCACTGGTCATTCTCTCTTTGGGTTTCAATCCAACCGGCAATACGCCGCGACCTGCCATTCTCAAAATTTGGAGACAAGCGAAGGCTTACAAGTACAGAAGAATTCTTCACAGAGAGTTTTGGTTTAATGTTTTCGTGCTGTTGTTCTTCAAGCTCGACATTATGGGTCTAATATTTTCATCCACAGGCTTTGCCCTCATCATGTTGGCTCTCACCTTCGGTGGAAACAGGTTTGCATGGGATTCTGGATCAATCATAACAATGTTCGTTGTGGGAATCACTTTGCTGTTATTCTTTTTGGTATACGATTTCTGCCTACTTCCCTGGATAGGGAGACAAGCTCGTCAAAGATCGGCTAACCCATTGATATCTTGGACTATGGCCTCCAACTCTGGCATTCTGACCAGCTCATTAGCCGGGTTTTTCAACTGTTTCGCCTTTGAGCTGCAATCTATCTTTTTAGTGCAGTACTACCAGCTTGTGGTCAATAAAAAACCAACACTAGCCAGCATCCATCTATGGCAGATGTCTGTTCCAGCATTGATTTCGGTTGTCGTGAGCGCTTTCATAAACGAAAAATTCGGTATTGTGAAGCCGCTTATAATTGTGGGTACTACTTTGGGCTTCATAGGATCTGGTCTTCTCACGCTTATCGACAGCAATACCCGGCTAGGTGCATCGATTGGTTACAGTATGCTGGCCGGGGCGTCTTTTGGGGTGGTGTATCAATTAAGCTTGATCAGTTGTCAACTGCAGATAAACTCCAACGATATTGATTATCACACCAAATTCATCGAAGTAACTGCCTACAACACGTTTCTAAAGACCTTGGGATTTGCATTTGCAGGAATTGTGAGCACTACTATCTTCGGGATTTCTCTCCACAATTTTACCGCAGGATCATCTGAAATTCCCAAATTCGGGAGCACGGAGGAGGTCATTAGTTACAGAAACCACCATTTCGATGGTAGGGACTCAGAACTCGGACAGCTATTAGCAAAATCTATCCGTAACGTTTTCCTTTTCGCTTTAGGTTGCAGCGCGTTATCTTTCGTCTTTTCCCTGCTTACTTCTAATAGACGCACAAGGACAACGGCCGATGAGAAGAATGAAACAACTGAACATAAAGGCAAAGTTTGAAACACACGCATGCCTGCTACAAACAACAATAACAATAACAACAACAATAACAAAAAAAGACAAATGCTTTAGACATCCTGATACTCTTGGTATCATCCAATAAATATTATACAATCTACGTCGTTTTAACATGAAATTACAATCACAATTTGACCCGCAATATATGGTGATGATTTGCGCCTTGACTCGTCTCTTGCGCGTCCTCTTTGCTCCTGTCCGAATTTTGGATCTTGCTCCACCATTTTTAACTAAGCCATACCTACGCCTGCACAGGTGAGAGTGTTTCCCGCTCCAAGTTGATTCAAGATCAAAATCAACTATCCTCTGTATGTCACAGCAAGTCATTGTTTCATTGTTATCCGTACCACACATAAGCGATATGACCACAAAATGGAAGTAAATTTTGACTAACTGGTCAAGTTCATTCTGTAGTGTAGTTTGAGAAGTCTATGACTCTTGTGCCAACCTTTTCCGTGAAGTACCTATCATGTGTAGTTGCAATGATAATCCCCGGAAATTTAAGCAACGCTTCTTCAATAGCTTCTAAGCTCGGGAAGTCAATATGGTTCGTAGGTTCATCTAAAATAAGGATAGAGCATTTCCTCATGATAATTTGACAAAGCTGTGATTTACGACGGCACCCGACACTCAAATGTTTTAAAGGACTTTTTAGATCGTGCCACTTATAGATGCCAAAGTCACGTAAATTACGAATTGCCGTCTGCCTTGATGCCTTGATTTTAGGATCTTCTTCCAACAACTCTACTGGAGACTTGTCTAAAGGAAGGTTTTCCTGTTCCTGATCCAAGAAACCAACAACTGCATTCCCACTAATAGTAACTAATCCACTGTCGGGTTGAGTATGGCCCATGAGAATCCGATTTAAAGTTGTTTTACCAGAGCCGTTCGGCCCCTGAATGATCAATCTTTCACCTTTCGTCAGCGTAAAAGATACGTTGGAAAAAATCTTCTTTTCGTACGATTTCGATATGTCAGTTACAGTTATCCCCAAAAGAGAGCTTAACGCAGAAAGACCATCAAAATCGAAGGAAACTTGAGATCTATCTGGGATGACTTCAACTAAATTGTCATTCAGATGGTCAACTTTATCAGTGATCTGATTAACTAAACCCATAATCCCCTTCTGAGCTCTTTGCTCTTTGTTATTATAACTCAGTTTATCTCTATCTGACCCAGATCTAACAATTCGTGACTTAACTTTCGATTGAGCTTGAACAGCCTTGGACTTCAGTTTTTTGAGCTCCTTATCTTGAAACCGTCTATCTTCAATAGATCTTTGTCGTCTCTTGTTTTCTTCTTCCAAGTAGTGTTTGTAGCCACCTCTGAAATGTGTAAACTTTTTGGTATATGGGGATAACTCCGAAATGAAATTTGAAACTCCATTAATCAAAGCACGGTCGTGGGAAACCATTACAACAGCGCCCCCAAACCTTTTCAGAAAAGACTCTAACCATGCAATTCCTTTGTTGTCCAGGTGATTTGTTGGTTCATCCAGCAAGATGAAGTCAGGGTCCAGAATGCTTAGTGCACAGAGAAGAGTTTTGGTCTTCTCACCACCACTTAGAGACTTGAAAGCACGATTCAATACTTCTTTGTCTAGCCCAATGTGAGAAAATTGCTTGAATATCTCATGCCCGCCCAGAGAGTTGAGCTCTTGGAGCCACTCCTGTGAGAAAGGCTTCAAGGGTAATTTTAAAAACTCATTAATCTCATCATCGTACAATGACCTGAGTAACACTTCAATTGCCTGTAAGTTCCCATCAACTTCTTCAAAGTGTTGAGGAAGGAAACCAATCCTACCTTCAATTTCAATGGACCCAGAATAAGGATAATCATCAACCCCGGCTAAAAGACTGAGAAAAGTAGTTTTTCCGCTCCCATTCTCTCCGACTATAGTCACCTTGTCACCATGCGATACTGAAAAGTCCAGATCCATAAATAAGGTTTTTTTATCAAGAGTAAGATCCAGGTTTTCGACGATCAGCTCGGGAGACTTTCCAGTAATTAGTTCGCGATAGTAGATACCATTTTTGTAAAGTTGCTTTATTTGTTCTCTGTTGATAGTGGATGTACTCTCTTCGCTTAGCATGCTCTCTAATGATTCTTCTTGAATCGTTGGTTAAAATGAGAGCCTTGATTCTTTACTCTCTTTTATAACTCAACAAATGAGGGTTTGAGCCCTCGGCCGACGGCGATCTTCGGCCGGAGTACTGAAGGGAACGTCAAATTAATGTTTTATTTCCATTGCAGGATTTCGAATTAAGAAGACCGTGTCACATGTACATTTGAAATCGATGTTTACTTCTCTCCAGACCAAGCGCTTGAAAAAGTTCCATCTTCGGCTCCTGGGTCTCTCAACGCCAATGTCGTGGGAAGATATAATAGAATTGCATCAGCGTCTCTTGTACACTGTGAAGTAAAAACTGATGCACTTTCGAACCTGCAAAGGTAGTTTGGCGAGGAACTTCCTTCGTCATTGACACTTCCATACCCTTTCAAGCTGCTTCCTCGAGTAAGTCAAGAAAAGCTTTTACAATAATAAGGCATACCTGTATAGTCTTGCTACGTAATTTCAAAGTACTGTTCACGCAAATGGCTTCGTTTCGAGAAATTTACGCTTTAAGCTGGAGCCAGGACTCAAGGACAAAAAGGGTTCGCAGCTAAGATTGAGCTCGGTTTACATACACCATAGTCTCAAGGCACACTTCAACAAAACGGCGCCCCTCTCTCGACCTTTATAAGTATTGCCCCGGCAATTCGCATAGAGTCGGCACGAATACATATGCTCTGAGCTCAAATTGTATGAAATTTGACAAAGTAGTCCATTGAGGCAAGATATACGTGAACACGAAGCCTTCGAGCTTCCCCCCTGCTGGCATGCCAAGGCTGAAGATTGTATAATCATAACTTAACGCTGATCTTTCCTTATGGTTTTTCAATTCTACTTCAGGTCCGAAATTGAATGAAGAGTGTTGTGTTTTTTTTCTGTATGATTGTCATTCTGGGCCGTTACAAGTAGTCTGCACAATTCTTCATATAGTACAGCTGTATCAAATATTACCCACGTACCCACGACATTTTTGTAAGCTTATGACTTTGACCATTTATCCTCTTGTCACGGCAATAGCATCCGCAAAAGCTGTTTTCAAACACTGAAAGTCCTCTAGTCCAACGCTAACTCTTACAAAATTAGGATCAGCTCCGAATTTAGACGAGGCTTCGAGTTCGAAGTGATGCGCCAGGTGAACATAGGGACATGCCAAGGTAAAGTTTGTGCCATTCGAAGGCCCTTTGTAGACTCCTAGATTATCGTAAAACGTTTCGGCATCTTTCTCATTGTAAAAGGTTAACGAAAGCATACTTCCATAACCACCCTCTGGACTACGAACGGCATCGTAGTTTCTCAAGGTCTCCTTGGAGCTTTGGGATGGATAGTACATCTTTTTGAAGAGTTTTCCCTCTTGCGGTAGGAGCACCTCATCAACGAGCCTCCTTGTGTTCTCGTTCGTTTTCATTGTCCTTTGAACAAGATCCCTTGAGTTTTCTTCAAGCACAATCGCATCTTGAAGCCAAAGAAGTTCTTCGAACTCGCTACTCTCAAAATAAGTGCGAGCAAAACTGTACCACCGAGACAGTGGATTGAGTAGTATTGAACCCCCCATGACATTGCTGGAGCCACTGAAGAGTTTGGTGAGAGAGGAGCAAACAATATCAGCGTAAGGTAAAATATTCATGTTCAGACCCCCAATAGTATCGTCAACAATAACACAGAACCCATTTTCGTCCGCAATGTTTCTCAGTTCTTGAAGGTCCGGTATGTTTAGCATAGGATTGGAAGGGGCCTCTAAAAAAATGCCCAAGATACGATTTTCTCCATTCCTCAAGTATTTTTTTAACTCGGCTATATCCCTGGAGTCACCAAACCCAAAGAATTGGCATTTACCAAATTTCTCCATGATAACTTTGGTATCTTTGAAAGGAAAGCCAAAGACAGCTGCCGTGTCGCAAAAGGTTTTGCAAGTTTTACTCACCGGTAGGTGCCCAAGGCTTTTGTTGCATTCCAGGAATGTAAGCAATTTGCGGGTATTGAAGATCGAAGACATACCACTGGATACTAGAAACACGTCTCTAAAAGGATTAATCGGGATCTTACCTTCAGAGCTTTTTTTTCCCAAAGGCGAAGTGTGGTTAGTTGCCACTCTCATTTTCACCTGACTCGTGGCCTCTTCTCCATTTTTCTTCAACACAGCAATACCTGCCTTCTTGAAAAGAATTGGACTTGGCTTTGATTCTGAATCCGCATCTTCTAGGCATTCATTAGTAAGAACCGCTAAACGACTCGATACGCATTCGCCCGTCAGTTTCCAATATTCTTTCACGGTTTCGAATTCCTCGTCTAAGGCGAAAACAGCAGCTATCGTTACAGCGATCAGTGGAGTGCCATCGTCCGAAGTATCACTCAAATTAAAAGTTTCAGACTCGAGGAAGGCTCTACTCTGGGAGCCGTGTACCGACCTCACATATTCCAGACATCTTGAAGCGCACTGCAAAGAAGGAAAAGGGCGACAGCCTTCTGCTTCGCGGTCGAATTTTTTTTTCAAACGATCGCAAAGTTCTTGTATGGCAGGTTGAGGAAAATATCTAGGGTATCCAGTCACCATTTTATTGACAAAAACTGGGTTTTTCTCCACGTACCCCACAGCAGACTCCCATGTAGGAATACCGAACGACACCGCATAGTCCAAATTGCTAGGAAGAGGTTGGCCAAAATGAACTTGTGTCATGTTGTTTCTTGGTGTCAGCTTCGCTAACTGAGCATTTTGTAGTTCGCTACATTTTTCTCGAAGAGCAGTATATATACAAGCTCAGGATAAGGCATGTATTTTTGAAAGTGTTAGTGTGGCTCAATTTAGAGAGGCAGGAAGTTGTAACGGGGCGGTTTTGTGACTCGATAGTTGCCCGAACTAAAATCTTCAGCAGTCTCGTTTAGAAACTCGTTTATTTTGAGTTTCGTGAAAGCAGATGGTATATCAGCCATATGAAAAGGGTGCATCCCTCATGTGTTAAATCCGCGCGATAGCCATGTCTTTGCACTGTTGGGTAGATGCCACACTATTGAAAGGTTGTCTGTCTTCAGAATCCTTTGATACAATAATATCGCCACTTATGCAGTTTAGTTATTATCGCCTCGGGTGACTAACCGTCTCGAGCTCATCTCATTAATTAAATTGGCAACAACATAGGATTGCCTGCCGGCGATAAAGTCCGGACTTAGCATATCGTGTTGCGCGACATCGATAGATGCCTTCACTCTGACAAGACAAAATACAGCTTTCTGCTCTGCTCCGTCAAAGTCAAGACGCATCAATTGCAAGGATAAGCTGCTAAGCAGGTTCAGAAACTTTAGAAGAGATTATCGCTGGTTGAAAAAAGTTTGTGGTGGAACAACTAGGCATTACGATGGAAGTCAGGTGTAAATTCTTTAGGTACTCACTAAAGTCGCGTTAGGATTTCGCTCTTCCAAAGCTACCCAGTCATCATAACTGGCAATAATTCTCCATTATGGAACTTCAACGACGTTTCTCAGAAGTCGTTTAATTTCCCAAGAAGGCTAGTCTCTGGCATGCTCATTCTTGATTCATTGATAAAGCCTGAGCAATAAAAATAGGAAGCTTCCATTTTCAGGTTTTAAGAATAAGTTTCTTCAGCCACCAGACCTATTGCCAATGTTCGAAGATTAATGGACAATTCAAGTGTAGAAACAGCTCTGTCACCCAATTTTTCGCATGCAATAGATGATCTCACAATTTCGAAGCCTCGAAATACCCGCTTCGGCCCTTCTCAAAAGCTTTTGTTATATGATGGTTGCCCAGCACTCTGCATCCTTCAAAGTGAATTAAAATCGATGTAATTTTTCGTTCCGAAAAAGGTCTCTTCTTGTGAGACGTTGCATCACAGTGTGATGTCTAGGATTTTTTTGGAATTCTGGTCTCTGGTCATTATATCACGGCCGCGCTCGTAGTCCCTCAGCCAAAACCAGTCTCTCTTCAGCTTTACTTACAGGAGTTGGAAACGATTTTTGAATTATAATCATCCAACGAAAAAACAAGGTAAAAGAACCTAGTGCAAAGAGCCGTTTGGCCTCGAGTTCCGCGAGCTCACGTCAATGCTTCGCGAAACTGTATTTTTGGCGAGCCATGCACTCAATTCTTCCTCTCTTCAAAACTGCCCACCTGCGTCGAGTATAACTCACCTTTTTTGTCGCTTTGGAAGAGCCTAGTAGTCAACATAAAATGAGTACTGTTTTCTGATTCAGCTAAAGCTCGCCTGTAACGTTCATTCCGAGAACTTTGGCTGCTCGATGATATGTCTGTCGTACAAATGTTTAATTGAACAATGTGTTGATGTATCTAATGTATCATAAGTATATAGAAATAAAGATCTGAGAAGCGCAAAGTATACTTTGCTGAATGTCTATCTAGGGTATCTCCTTTCTCAGATCAAGGCCAAAGGAAGTGCCAGCAGCATTCCGAGGCCCAACCTGTTGGCAACACCTTCATAAGTCGAAACTGTGGCAGCTGCAGTCGAGTGGGCTAGCGAACTAGAAGTTGTGACCGGTGAAGTTTTCACTCCAGCGTTTGTGGTCTCTAGAGCTCCGCTATTTCTTTCTGAACTGGTGGTGTAAAGACCCGAAGCAGTTGGATTACCGGATCCTGATCCCGGAGCGCCCGAACCACTCAAAGTGGTTGGATTACCATTACCGGGCCCAGAGCCTGGCGAACCGGGTACACTTGAAGCAGTTGGGTTAGCGTTTTCAGAGCTAGAGCCGAGTGCGCCTGGTGCAACTGGTACACTTGAAGCAGTTGGCTCAACAAGTCCAGAGCTAGAGCCTGGCGCACCTGGTACACTTGTAGCAGTAGGGTTGGCAGATCCAGAGCTGGAGCTTGGAGTACCTGAACCACTCAAAGTGGTTGGAATGCCATTGCCGGGCCCAGAGCCTGGTGCACCTGGTACACTTGAAGCAGCTGACGCACTTGGACTTGCGTAATCAGAGGACGTGCTTAATCTATTGGCTGATGAAATAGCGGTGGTGAAACCAGTCACCGTGTTCCCTTCAGTGACAACAATCGTAGAGCCAGTTTGTGATGGTTGAGTAGTAGGAGCAGTCGCAGTAGAATCAAATGTGCTTTCGGTGTGTGTTGTCGTTACTGCAGATTCCGAATGAGCATTGCTTTCCTTCGCTGATGATGAATATGTCAAAGATGATCCACCACTTGTTATAACCGAGGGCTCTACCCGTGTACTGAAAGCTTGTCCACTAGACGACGTGTTCCGATAGTATCCGCCAACAGGGGTTTCAACGTAGTACACAGTCGTAGTGGTTGGCTTGCCGTCAGGTCCAGTCACAGTGGTCTCGCCGGTGGAGAAAGTAGAGGTGAATGATCCAGTCCATGGGGTGTACACAGTAGAGCC
>NW_019212901.1:0-14103 GCF_000938715.1 Lachancea lanzarotensis
AAAAAAGAGAGACTAGGTATAAAGATGCACATGTTTCTAGAAGAAGGAACATAGGCCATTTATTAATGTGATTATTATAAGTTAATATATTTCTACCACCAAAAACATGTTTTGGAAACATCAAGATGTACTTGAGCGAGTAAGCAAGTGGCCAAAAATTCCGAAGACCGCCTTGAAGGGCCACCCGAAAGTCGTGAACAAACCTCAGACGTTGACATTTTTTGAAGATCCGGTTTTTCAATAATTCATCGATTAATTACCACTATGTACCTTTAACGTCTCCGTCTTGCTATGCAAGAGTGTTTTATCATCTTAGAATACAGGAATCATTGTAAATCCAACTCCCGCAACAGAACTGTGTACTGTAAAAATTCGAAGCTGCTGAGACGAGTCTCCATAAAACATTCACTTCCAGCTAAATTTCAATAAAACCCATGCAATGAACTTATGCCCATTTTCCTAGTAGGGCCATGAGACCCGCGCCGAAAAGAGTGCATACAACCATGAAGAGCAGTTTTGGAATATCGTTTGTTCTTTCTTCGTCAAAGATGAAATCACGGGCCAACAGCTCCACAAGACCAGTATATATTAGAATACCGGCAGAGATGGCGTCCAAGACACCGGAAACAACGTTGACAGTGTACGAGTTTCCAGAGTAGGTGTGTCTCACACCTAGACCGATAGCGACACAGATGGGAGTGGCAAGACCGTAGGCAATACACAGGGCGTATGGCCACCATCTCTTGTTTTTAGGGAACTCAATGGCTGAGAGTCTGGCACCGATACCTAGACCTTCGAAAGATTGGTGGAACACAAGCACTGGATATAGGGTGCTGAACTCATCATCAGTGGTTCCGAGATTCAAACCGATCATGACGGAGTGGAAAATGACACCAAACTCCAGGACCAAGAATGCAGCAATCTGACTCTCGAAAGACTGAAGAACGAGCTCGGTGCTGGCATTAGAAACAACGTCGTAGGATTTTTTGCTCTTTTCATCGGAATCTGGGATGCCAGCGTTCATGTGGCCTTCACCTTCTAGGTCCGCAAGGTGTGCGTCACCCTTGGCGTTGTTTTTCTTGGAACTTACGATTGTGTTTTCGATGTTGTCACCGCCGTGGCTGTGCTTGACACCAAACTTGCGCTGCACGAACACATCACTGGCGAGGTCGACCAAGAACACGATGAAAACGGTGAGCAGGACAATAGCTGGACACCACGAGTAGTCGGCCCAATGACCGCTCATGCCGACACACGTGTTGGCTCCAATTTCACCGTAGGCAGGGTCCAAAAGATGGATGAACGCCGTGGCGACAATCACACCGGTACCGAAATAACGTGCAAACAAGTACACGTAACGAGGAATTCTCAACCATTTAACATTTGTTGCAATGACTGGGAAAAGTGTGAACCAGGTTGACACGAACCAGATGACAATCACCGAAGAAATACGTGCACCTAGCGATCCACTGTAATCATTTCCGCCGAAATAAACACCGTTGATGACACAGACTTTCCATGCGTCACTCACTTCGTCAGAGCTGATTGGAACATCATCTGGGTTCCATTGCATCCACCATGGACTAGACGACATTTTTCTATTATATTACTATTGGGTAGGTCTGAGAGAAAAACGAAAAAGTCAAAGAATATGAACAAATGAACAACACGACTATTCAATTTTTACTTGAAGGCCTTTTTCCTGTAGATCTTGGCTTGCCGAGAAAAAATACATTTCTTACAACTCCTTTCTTCTTGGCCATACGCTCTCGCGGTTCTTATATGTGCACTGTCGTCCATTGTAGTGCAATAAACCTTGTATACCGTATGCGGGCCTAATGAAAAAAAATCTGTCTTTAACCACCAAGGTACTAGTGAAAGAGTGGTATGGGAAGTAGCGCAGACAAAGTAAACGTGAAAACCCAGAGGAAAGAGGTACTTTCAACGGTAGCTAAGAAACGGGTGACGAAAAATACTAGGCACATGAAATTCGATGCCCAACGGGCTGAAAAAGAAACAAGCAATTAGAGCCGTGCATGCGACGCCCAGCATGCATGCCACGACTTCTGGAGTTTGGCATCCAATAACCGGCAGGGTTGTGAAAGACAGAACCGGGCCAAGAGGGCGAGGATTGTGTGGGAAGGTTATGGCGATGACTGGCAAAGAGGAAATACGGTGAACGAACGCGAGTTCTCTGTCTAAGATGGTGTTAGACCTGCTGTGGTGCCATTCGCGATCGTTGACGCACTGACAGGTTTTTGGAAATGAATCTCCATTATGCATGGGAGGGGCCAAGCTATTTCTTTTTGTTGCATAGTCGAGTGGCCCTTGGGGTCAAGATGGACTTGTTTCCTCCGTACACAATCGTTTGATAACCTTGGCATCACATATTGGATTGAGTTGATGCATTAGCAGATAGGGTGTTCTCCAGACAATGAGAAATTAAGCCTGTGTGCATCCATACACCAGGATACATCGCCATCCAGTACACTCCACGCACCTGACAAGATTCTTGGCTAGCTTGGCCTTCGCGAGTCAGATGATTGGAGGTTCATGTGCGTCGTGTGATACGAGGGTGAATTGCTGGGGGAGTCAAGACTAGGACCAATCATTCTGGATTAAAGGTCCGTGCTCATGCATCTCTTTCGCACGGCCAATGGCTGTATAATTAATTGCTGTAGACGGTAAATGTCACGCCTTCGTTGCTTGACGCTTTCTCATTTTTTTTTACTAACGACTCCTAACTGACATCACTGAGAAGCTTTCAGCTGAACCTGGGTGACGTGGCAATAGAAAATGCTACTTATGAGATGAAATCGTGGTTATAAATGAAAGGCGATTTTAAGCTTCAGGCTTATAGAGAGTCAGCAACTTGTATTTTTGTCCAAATTTCACAATTCCGTCGCTGTCATTTAATCACGTGACTGCTCTCGCACAAGCAAACTCGCTATAAGATGTGTGCATCTTGCAAGTCAACATCACCGCTTATTTCTGCTTCATTAACTTCGCCGTATTTTTGTCCAGTCCTGGACACTAACACTCTTATTCCACACTCTAGTCAAGCTTTTTCGACTATGTCGACTTAAACGTCCCCTCACCCCTGCTGAGGGACCCACGGCATGAGCCAATCACTGTATTTTAAGTGCTCCGGAGTTGCCTCAATCTTAAACGGAGTAGTCCACCGGGACTTCCACAAGTAAAATAGCTTATTCCGGAAATTATTGAGTACGCACAATGCTCGTAAAATTCAAAAGCTTTAGTCATGCCCGCTGCAAGACTTTCATCCACCTTTCACACGGACACAATGCTGTTCTAAAAATGGGTCACAAACATTTGTCATCTCCGTGTGAACCTCTACTAGTCTCAACGCGTAGATAATATAATAAGTTCTTGACATTAGTCCTAAGTTATAAGTAGAGTAAAAAATACACAATTCGCATACGTTCATATTCAAAAAACGCTATTCATCCCTCCCTTAGCCAACCTGCTATCGGAAGCCTGCTCCCAACTGCTTTAACCGCTTTTTTGGTGCGATAGAATCTGGTCAAGAACGTTTTGACCAACGGCGTCTTCGAACTCAGTATCGTCCAAGTTGGATTTGGGACCGTTGTAAAGCTTGTGCCTGTACACCTTATAGTATATCAGGCTACCAAACCAAACACCACCGCAAATAACGCAAGTGTAATTCATCGTTTGCGCATTCAAGCCCGCGGGATCGGCTGGGAACATGATCATTATTATAACAAAAGTTTGGAAGGCAATCGCCGTCCAGTTAACAATTGGTGAGAGGACGCGGCCCATGTAAAAAGCACCAGGTCTGAACAAATCTTTGCCGGTCGTCAATCTCAGAACCATAGGAGTCGTCCATGCTAGGTAGTTACCAGCAATCCCGAGGGAAAACAACGCATTAGATGCAGCTCCTCCAATTAGACACAGTAGGCCAATAATCAACGCGATAAATGCTGCAAACCAAGTGGCTCTGATAGGCGAGGAAAGCTTGTTGTTAACAACTTTGAAAAATTTGGAGAATGGAAGACCGTCGTCTCTTGCAAACGCCCAGATTTGTCTCGAAATCGCAGTCAAGATGGAGCATCCCATAATGAACTGGCAAAAGGCTATAAGAGTCATGATTGCAATTGTCCATTTCTTGCCTAGTGCGTTGTAGATTATCTGCGCAAGTGGAGCTCCAGTTGCTGAGTTCACGATGGCATCGATACTGGGCCCCATACATGCGACAATGGCGATACAGATCAAAAATCCCAGAATCCAACAAACGGAGATCGAACCGACGATGCCAATGGGAACAGCTTTGGAGGCGTTCTTAGCTTCTTCGGACATGTGAATACAGGCATCGAATGCGCAAATGGTCCATGCCGCAGGTTGAATTCCAGCCAGCATAAACTGCCATCCATTGGACCAACTAGTTGCGTTTTCCCATTTTCCGAAGATGAAAGCGCCATCATTGAAAGGGAAATCGGACTTGGCCACTCCGATAGGGAGAACAATGAGGAAAAAAGCGATCAGTAGTAGGTTCGAGACGATGCTAAACGTCTGAAGTTTGGAAATTCCCAGAGTAGCTACGGACGTCACGGCTAAACAACCGGCAATACCAGCGGCGTAGACACCATACGTTTTGCCATTTGTAATCTCAAACTCACCGCCCTTGGAGATTGCCACGATAGAAAGGATCTCCTCCGCGAAACCATAGATGATGGAGCACAAACCAGCAGCCAGAGCCAAACTATTGGAGTTACCGATCACGAAGCTCAGCACTGCCTTGTATTTTTGAGGTGCATAGTAGTAAGTGTAGTAGTACAACCCTCCAGATGTAGGGATAGCGGAAGCCAATTCAGACATCGACAAACCAATCATCAAGATGAAAAACCCACTGATAAGCCAACCCCAGACTAAAGATACATTTCCTCCACCATAACCGATCACCAGCACCGATGCAATACTGGGTAGCAATCCCATGATTGAGAAGGCCACACCAAAAACTTGTATGGTGCTAAAATGTCTTTGCAGTTCTTGTTTGTAGCCGATTTCGGCCAGCAACTCTCGATCGTCGTGAGCTTCTTTGGCATTGATGTAGTTGACTTCGCCGGCTCGCTTAGATGTGATGGTTCTGAGTGATCCTAGAGGACGGACTTCTCCCAACTCACTCTGAGAGCTCACCTGCGTGATATCTGCTGATCCATGTTGTTTTTCCATGATGTGTGATGATGTGTGATGATGTTTGTCTTTACAAACTACGAATAAAGGATACAACTACCTAAAATGTTCGCTCAACGGTCTTCCGCCCTCTCGCTTTTAAAACATTATCTGTGGAGCTGTTACTTATCGGTCGTTTCTGTCTGTAAAGATCCGCTGGTCGAATCCCGCCAGACAAGTCTTGTCAGTGTGAACAAATATGAACCTATCTAATCTTTAACGGTCATATCTCATATGCTATATCGAATGATCTAATTGAAGGTTCTACAAGAATGAGGGGAGACCGCTCGCTCATCAGCTTTTCCGCGCCATGTCAGTTACTTTCACGACAGTTGTTAAGCTTGATGGAATATATGATAAGGATGGTAGGGTTACGCTGAGCAGAGATAAGGACATTCACGTTGGTTTATGGAGATTTTTTTAGGCTCTCTGTTTGCGCTCGGCATTGCGAACTCATGATTGAGCAACGACTTACGTACCGTCCAAGTTCCTCTGAGTCAAGATCTGTGGAATACCTTAAAGTGCTCACTGACGTTTTCTCAAGGCAAATTTCTGTATCTCTAGATTACTGTCGTTCCAGGAGGGACAAGAAGAAAAGGAAAGACGACGGGAAACAACAATCGAAACGAAGGGTCAATTAGTGAGAATTAGATAATGATAAGCTAACTGGGACTGTTTGGCAGCCGCCAGACTGCGCGCCACCATTCCAGTTTTCAAAAAGCGATGGGTTTGTAAGATTGAGCCACCTGATATTGAGTGGGCCACTCTAAGGCTATACCGTCTATTTTTTACTTTTCTGTAATGAACCGTGCCCTTTCATCTGATCAAATGTCATAGCTAGTAGCATCACCATCCCGAAGTTAGTGAGGTTGCATTCAAGACATTAGGGCAAGATAGACTGGCTCAAACCTTGCTGCTGGAGTGAGTTCATCATTTTTCCCATCTGCTGTCAGATGACAGCTCTTATCTTCTTTACGGGGAAATGTCAGATGACACGAAATGCGATAGCGAAGTTACTGGAACACGCCATTCGAGTGGGCTATCTACAACCTTGTCACCCGGTGAGGGATTTCTATTGGGCAAGCACCCAACACAGCCTTGTAAACTCAGTGAGATGAGGAAGATAGTGAGTCCCGCCCACGTTTGGTCGTGGGTCGCGCGATGGAATTTTAGGGTGGATATGGGACAAGTATGTTGAGAGAGCACTATCTTGTTAATTCGGACCGGGAACATTTCTACTCAATATGGTGTGCTTGTTGGCATACATATAGGAGCCTATCATGAAGACGCCTTAATACAAAGTGATGAATGAAACTCATCGCCCTTTACCAATGTGTCATATACAAATTAAAATCACATCACACGACACAGTTGTGTGAGTGTGGGATGTTGTCTCGTAGTGTAGGCTAGACTGAGGCGTGGGGACTCAATAGATGAATTCTACGCCTAGCTTCATCAGCCGAAATTAACATTAGGGTTAAATCAAAAGCGTCACTTCTCGCTGCACAGCCCTACACATGAGTGTACTCGCCTGCTAGCTACATTTTTCTTATCATTATGTACGTTCACAACGCAGGACCCCGGCCCTCCCGTTCGTGCTACAGAGAGAGAGACTCCAACAACCCCACGAATTTCCCCGTAGTTGTGTCTTCATGTTTTTGCCCCTGTTAGTGGACTCGGATTCTACTTCGCCATCTCTCCGTCCTTCGCCCTACTGTTTTCCAGAAGAAGCCATCGAATTATAGTTGAGTGGACAGAAAATCACTGGTAGAAGAGATTCCCGGCGATTCTTGCGTACGGTACCTTATGGACAGCAGCCTGGCGTCCGCTTGTTCAATTTCATGACAGAAGGTGTCCGTCCAGATTCCATCTTTCAAGATACACACGTTACTTGACTTCTCGATTGTTTTGCTTGCACATATCGTTCGCCATGCGTACACAGCGAAAACCCAAATAGTCGCCATTTAAGAACATGAGGATGTGCCTCGGATTTTTTTTGAATTTCAACCAGATGTCTTAGCCCATGCTCTACGTTACTTACGTGCAATGGCTTAACCCAACAGAACCTCCGAGCGTCGTTTTAGTGTGACGATGAGGGTTTCTCCAACTTTATAGAGAACCCAGCAGAAGCTTTGGTTCATCTTTTCGATGAAGAACCACTTCTGGCTACGCCATTCTCACAGATCAGCCAGTTACATTGTGTAATCAGTTTCGGAAGACATGATAGCGGATTAGCACTCGAAGGTTGTAGAATGGATGAGTTCTTTCAAAATCGAACAGAAAATAGCTTCGTAAGGTGACAGAAGCAGGAAAGTCTAGTATTAGGACCTATGGTGGTTTGACCCATTCTTAAATATCGGATTCACATCCAGAAGCTGAGAGGAAATGATGGAAGGAAGCATTCAAACAAAAGCCACCCAGATACTTTCTGAAAAACAAATGGAGGCGGCCCAGGAGACCTCAAAGGCATCAAAGAGAATTCGCCTCACATCGATGGGCTCGGAGTAGACACAACTCGGGAATTTCTTCTCCACGGTTTGCCCCCGCAAGGTATTGGTTACAACGTTGATGACTACGAAAATGGTCTGGCTGCTGTAAACGACGAACGAATATCGCTACGTGCTCATCGAAAGAGCTCAAGATTCGAAATTAAAAGTAGTGGTGGATCTAGTCATCGCCCATTGTTCTCTCAACCATGAGTTGTTCTAGGATTTCGCCCATCCAAAGATACCGCAGAACGTAACTGGTGTTCTTGTAAGCAGCCAAAAAATTCAACTCTAATGGCACCGATTGCTAGTCGATTATTTATTTTGAAAATGATGACCAGGCTCTCAGCGCTCCACGACCGTAGAAACGCTGCGTAATTCACAGATGTCTCTGACCGGTACATTATTCGTTAACCAGGGTTAGGACATGGTCAAGCAAACATAAAGGGCTGAATATTAGACCGATATGAGAATATTGGGTTGCGAGGCAACTACAATTACATACTTCAGGAGTCTGACGAACACTTGAAGGAAATGAAGCAATTTCACGAAGCTGTGTCAGTTTTCTTAAGCTACCGCGCGTATACCATTGTCCTGCGCTTTTGAAAGTCCAAATGCAATCTTCACTTCTGAAGAAACGCCTCGATTTAAGCTGGATCCGTCTTTCGTGGAAGTTAACACGGAAAGCCAACAGGCCACCCAAATTCCAACTGGTATAAGGCATTTTGGGCAAGAGACTGCAATAATACATCAAAACGCCCTTTTGATGTATGGCTGCAATTTGGCGTTCAATGATGTCGAAAACAATAAGCTATTCATGTTTACCAAAGAAACAAAGAAGTATCTATTGCCGTATTGAACTTACGGAGCAACTATGTTGAGTTCGATAATCCAGATACCAACAGCTTTTTGGCAACTCCGATGATAGTGGTGAACCCGCACGTTGAGGCCCTTGGAGAAAATATTATAATACGTTCATATAAGTGAACGAATTGCTTTGAAAGTAGAGTCCGTGGCCAGGACAAGAAAGCTTTTTACCTTGAGTGTGATAATAATTTTGTTAATTGCATGTGCGCCATGCCATTTAGCAAATTCGATGGACGGGCTGTATCAGTAGAGTCGCTTCAACAGAACTGCGTGGATTCACGCAGTCAAAAGGCTACACAAGCCGATCCCAAGTGACACGCGACAGAAAAACATGACTAAGACGGCACTAATATAGTTGCACGCCGTAGACATTTTGTGTGGTTGACGAAAACCTCAACGAAACCAGATCCATAGAGGGGTATTTTCCTGAACCGATCACATTCGTAGGAGCCTAGAAATGGGCACTCTGCGATGAAAAAATCAAAGACCAATTCTTGTTCAATTCACCTTCGATAGGTAGTCGTGAGTGAAATTCGAAGAAAACTGAGTCATACATTGTAGCGGCAGCTTGTAGGTATTGAGACAAATTTCGCTCTTGAAAAGCCTGGCAACGAAGCAAAAGACGACGAGAATGCTACCATTTTTTTTATCTTCTATGATGTTGCATGATTCCCTCACAGCGGTCTCATTCTAGGGCGTTATTCCTGAATCCCGCACTCTAAGGCTTAATTTGTTTTCATTGGACTATCGAAACAAGCCACCGACACCGCACTACTCAATATTAAGTTCCGTTAACGCGCTTTCGACATGACTCATTGCCCACAACACCCTTCTTTGCTCCAAAAGTTACAATTCCTGTTGCAATCAAAATCTTTCATTTCTGTTATGCCCCTCGGCCGAACCTCGCCTTGTTTGGTGGAAAAACTATGGCCAATGCAAGCAATCGCCGTAAATAATACCGTGCACACTAACTGAGTATCAGTAACATACTTTTTCGGTGCGATACAACGTCTTGTTACATCGCTCAAGCCCCATAACTTCCCTGACTTCATCGCTGTCACTAGCTCATCGCGCATCTCTTGCCTTATATACTCACGGCATTGAAAAAAAATATCGATATTTCCCCTAATTCTTGAAAATTTGGGTATAAAAGGCGTTACATCGAAATTTGAAAGTCCCAAATACATTACCTCTAAAACAACAGTTTTGAAGCTCAGTAGAGAGCAGCAAGCTAGTGAAGTAGCGTAAAC
Source organism: Lachancea lanzarotensis (assembly GCF_000938715.1). Classification (NCBI taxonomy): domain Eukaryota; kingdom Fungi; phylum Ascomycota; class Saccharomycetes; order Saccharomycetales; family Saccharomycetaceae; genus Lachancea; species Lachancea lanzarotensis. The sequence goes on from NW_019212901.1 coordinate 9,815, forward strand.
CCCCTTTTAAGAGCTAACAAAAAGGGATCAGAACACTGTTCGATACGCTACAACACGATATGGAGCGAAATAGCAGCATCCCAACACGTTGCACACCATGGGTGTACGATGACATTACAGCTTGCAACCGTGTGTGGATTGTAGGATACTACGTTCCATTGGTACTAGTAGTAGGAGCTGTGGCATTTACAGGCTATAAAATTATCAGACACTCGCGAAGAGTTCAGGAAAAGCCAAATTATGCAAGTGAACTAGCGGTGGATGGCAATGACGAGCATAAACCTTTGTTAGCAGATCACAATGGGGCCGCCTATCAGGCCCGTGATGGGGATGAAGACAATGAAACGCCTACTACAAAAGTCACCCTCAAGGAAGATCATTTTTCCATTGAAAAGATAAAGCTCACAGATGCTCAGGGCAAGCCTCATGGCGTCGTACAAGTTGTAAGACGTGGGTTCATTGAGAAAACGCGAGTGGTTTTCGAGTTTCTAGCATGTTTGGCTCAGCTTGCGATCCACGCGTTTGTATGGGCGCGTTTCGCTGGTGACTCCAGCGAATTTCCCCTAGGTGCAATCGTTGCACGTACAGTTCTATGGGCTTGGTTGGTTGTGGTGGTCGTCCTTCGTCTTGCCAACATCAACCAGCAGGTCAATTGGATCTGTAAGTACCCTGGGAATCTATGGACCGTGTCGTTCGTGTCCTATATGGTTCTTTTTGGTGCGCAGGTCCTTCCACTAAGATCCTATCTGATAGGACATATCGATGGCCGTGTCGCACAACAATACACACTTTCGCAATTCTACTTAAACTTGACTTTGTTCCTGTTGTTGTTTACCGCTAAAATCGGAAACAGTTACGCATACATTTACCGCACCGACGCAGGCATCACTCCATCTGTCGAACCAGTCACATCCATATTCGGGTTTATCACATGGTCTTGGCTCGATGGCTTTATCTGGGAAGCAAACAAGCAGTCTATCAAGGTCAAAGACATTTGGGGTCTCATGCTTGAAGATTACTCTCTTTTCGTGCTCAAGAAATATAAGAACTCCATCAAAAACAAAGACAGAAACCTTTCGCACAACCTGTTTTGGTTTTTTGTCAAATACCTCGGGCTTCAAGGTTTCTGGGCTTGCTTCGATAGTGTTCTAAGTTTTGTTCCCACATTACTACTCAAGCGGATCCTTGAATACGTCGATGACCAGTCTACTGCGCCTAAAAATTTGGCGTGGTTCTACGTGTGCGCAATGTTTTTCTCCAGGATTGCAGTTGCAATATGTCAATCCCAAGCTCTTTTCTTTGGCAGAAGGGTTTGTATTAGAATGAAGGCTATCATAATCTCAGAGATTTATAGCAAAGCGCTAAGGAGAAAAGTATCCCCTAATGTTTCGAAACCCACCACAGATGAAGTCGACCCACAAACTTTGAATTCTAAAGAGAATGTAGATGCTGATGAAGAATCCGGTACTGCAAACCTAGGTGCTATCATCAATCTAATGTCTGTGGATGCCTTCAAAGTCTCTGAAATATGTGCTTATCTACATGCCTTCGTGGAAGCATCTATCATGACCGTCGTAGCATTGATTCTTCTTTATAATCTACTCGGATGGTCGGCTTTGGTCGGTGCTGCATTAATTGTGGCGTTACTTCCAATAAGTTTCAAGCTCACTACGTTGTTAGGCAAGTACCAAAAAGAATCTCTGGCTGTTACAGACAAGAGAATACAAAAGTTAAATGAAACTTTCCAAGCTATTCGCATTATCAAATTCTTCTCGTGGGAAGAGAATTTTGAGAAAGAAGTTCAGGATATCAGAGAGCAGGAACTAAAATTGATTATGAAGCGTTCTATCGTGTGGGCGCTTGCCAGTTTTGTTTGGTTCATTACCCCGGGTCTAGTGACGTCTGCGACTTTTGGTGTCTACATATATGTGCAGGGCCGAGTCTTGACTACCCCCATCGCCTTCACGGCTCTTTCCCTATTCGTACTGTTGAAAAACCCACTTGATCAGTTATCCGACATGTTGAGCTTTGTCATCCAGTCTAAGGTGTCTCTAGATAGAGTCCAAGACTTTTTGGAGGAGGAAGAAACCGAAAAATACGAACAAATCACTGTTGGTACCAACAAAATAGGTTTCGAAAATGCTACCTTTTCTTGGGATATGAAAAATGCTGATTTCAGACTCAAAAATCTGAACCTCGACTTCAAAGTTGGTAAATTGAATGTTGTTCTTGGTCCCACCGGGTCTGGTAAGACGTCTCTGCTTATGGGTCTACTAGGTGAGATGGATTTGATAGATGGAAAAGTATACACTCCTTGCTTGGACGCCAGAGAAGATCTAATTGTGGAAAACGATGGTATGACGAACTCTGTGGCCTACTGTTCTCAAGCTGCGTGGCTGTTAAATGACACTGTTAGAAACAATATTCTATTCAGCAGTCCATATAATGAGGCTAGGTACAATGCAGTGGTAGAAGCCTGTGGGCTAAAACGCGATTTTGAGATTTTAAATGCTGGTGACCAAACTGAAATTGGAGAAAAGGGCATCACACTCTCAGGTGGCCAAAAGCAAAGAATTTCTTTGGCACGGGCTTTGTACTCGTCATCCAGACATCTCTTGTTAGATGATTGTCTCAGCGCTGTTGATTCTCATACTGCTCTATGGATCTATGAGAACTGTATTTCGGGACCTTTGATGCAAGGCAGAACCTGCATACTCGTTTCTCACAATGTAGCATTGACTTTGAAAAATGCTGACTGGGTAGTGTACATGGAAAATGGTAAAATAAAGGATCAAGGCGAACCCCTTGAACTTTTCAACAAGGGTTTGTTGGGGCAGGACGAACTTGTCAAGACTAGCATTCTCTCTCGTGGGGCGTCATCGACAAGTCTAAGTCGCAAGGCAGCCAAAAGCGGTGTTGATTTGAGCAAACTGAGCAGCAAGATCGAGGAGGAAAGTACCTTGCCCAAAAAGGACCTACCAACTGAAGAGGACAAAATCAAATTGGGGAAACTCATCGAGGAGGAGACCAAATCCGAAGGTGTCGTTAGTCTGGATGTCTACAAGTGGTATGCAAAGTTATTTGGTGGTTGGAAAATGGTCTCATTTTTGGCTTTTGTGTTTTTGATGTCGCAAGGTGTTCACATCTCTGAGTCCTTATGGGTTCGTAACTGGGCGTCTCACAACACTTACGACGCGATCAAGAGAAGTGCGGTCAAGGCTTTTTCCTCAAAACTTGTTAGCTCATTCCTCCCATTAGGAGCACAAGAAATGTACTTCCAAGTGGATCCCGTGTCGATTTCGCCTTCAGTGGCATCTACACCTGACGTCATTTCCAACTCAGAGACCACCGTACACTCAACCGCCTACTATCTTTCGATTTACTTCCTCATTGGTGTAGCTGTTGCAGTCATTTCCGCTTCTAAGACCATCATAAACTTCATAGCAGGTCTCAATGCGTCAAGGAAAATATTCAATCTCGTTTTAAAGAAAGTGTTATACGCAAAATTGAGATTTTTCGACTCCACACCCATTGGTAGAATCATGAACCGCTTTTCGAGAGACTTGGAAGCTGTTGACCAAGATTTAACACCTTACGTGGAAGGTGCATTTGTCTCCTTGATCCAATGTTTGTCAACCGTTTTACTAATTGCTTACATTACTCCTGGATTTCTCTTTGTTGCAATATTCGTTGGTTTGATGTACTACTTTGTTGCCTACTTCTACATGGTCGGATCTAGAGAATTGAAAAGGTTTGAATCAATGAGTCGCTCGCCAATACATCAACACTTTTCTGAAACTTTGGTAGGTATCACGACAATCCGTGCTTTTGGAGACGAGCGTCGTTTCATGGAAGCCAATTTGTCAAAGATAGACGAAAACAATAAGCCTTTCTTTTACTTGTGGGTTGCCAACCGTTGGTTAGCGTTTAGAATAGACTTGATTGGTGCAATTGTTATTTTTGCTGCAGGTGTGTTTGTTTTGTTGAACATCTCGAAATTGGATTCCGGTTTGGCGGGTATTTCGTTGACATATGCGATTTACTTCACTGAGGGCGCTTTGTGGCTTGTTCGACTCTATTCCAATGTGGAAATGAACATGAATTCTGTCGAGCGTTTGAAAGAGTATATGGACATTGAACAAGAACCTCACTTTCAGAGTACACATAACCCACCACCCGAATGGCCAAGTCAAGGTAAAATTGAGGTCAATGACCTATCGTTACGCTACGCGCCTAATTTACCCAAGGTTATCAAGAATGTTTCTTTCACTATTGAACCTAACGCCAAA
>NW_019212902.1:0-13085 GCF_000938715.1 Lachancea lanzarotensis
CCGCATCTGCACCTCTTAGCCCCGCTACTTCTTCTCTAGCACTGCTCTCTTTCTGTTGTGACAACTTCAATTTCTCGATCTGTTTTCTGTTTACACATTACCTAAATAACGATTTTTGGACCAAGCATGTGATTAGAGTAAAGTCTAAGTTGCCCATTCAGCGGCCAAAATACCGTCTGACATTTCAAGTCGAGGAGTTCAGGAAAAAAGAGACTCATAGATTCTTTCTTTAAACTCGCGGCGCTGGTATCTTAGTCTTTGAAAGAGTATAGACAACGTCTCTAAACGTGCCTGAAGATCGTGGCTGCGAAGGCAAGACCGGCTATGCCCGTAGAAATGTCCCTCTGGTCACATTAGCGATTTGTGGTGTGTGGAAAGGATTAAAAACGATGCTCAATTTTCCTGTCTGCTTGATTAAGAAGAACACCCCTAGTACTTCTGATAAATCTGAATTGAACTCCCTCTTATGAACCTTCAAGTATCGAAAGTAATCTTCAACTTCAACGATACACCGACCCGTAATGGAATGCATTAATGATCTCTTAGTCGTCAAGTCCTCTACCTCTGTGTAGAGGCTTCGTAACCTTATAACTAAAGCTCATCTCAAAGCGATTGGCCTCCCAAACAAAAGACTTCAGTCAATGAAAGTGTGTTACCAAACGCCCAAACGCACCGAGCGCACGAAAGAGTAGCAATGTTAGAGAGATCCAGCAACGCTGTTCTCATATATTTACGAAATGATCGTTCCTCGACTCATTGCACGTCATTATTGTTCCACTAAAGTCCCACTTTGGTATCCCTGGGTCTTGAATGTAGATCCCGACCGTCACACCAACCATCGAAAGCCAATCGTTTTTTTTGAAGATGATAGGCACCCAAAATATGGGGGCCATCAGCGATATCGAGTTGACGAGAGGACATTGGTACCGCAAAAGAGCCATTTGAAAAAGCCCTGTATAGATCTCCCAAAGATCTACTATGGACGGTTGCCCTTCTAAACAGGGGCTATGGTGCGCAGACTTGGGTAGCGCAATTATAACAGTATGTTATCAAAAGCTCTCAGAATGTGAGGACGTAAACAGATCGGGAAGATCATCCTAATTGAGAGCTGTACGATCAGTAAACGATCAGTAAAATATCCAAGTGTTAGGTAGCCAAACCCTTTGTCCCTGCGTGAGAAGCTGTAGAATCTTTCAACCGTGGCTCTCAACATTGGATGGCTCCTGTTTGAAGCCGGAGATCAATTCGCAACAACTTGGCCACCATAAAAAGACTACTGCTGAATGAAATGAACTCAACCAACGTCCAATTGACTTATTCTCTAGCCTCCAGATTGTGACATATGCTAAATTTTATGCTAGCATTGACTGCTTGAACTGGTTTCTACGGATTGGCATTCCGTCTTGTTGCCTCCTAGAACATGTGCTATGTATTCATCGAGAGTGAAGCAGAGCTTGGTGAGCAGTTGTACAGGATCTGTGGGTCAAACTAGCCCTTTTTCGTGTGATGCTTAAAGATCATCGTTTAAGCTGACCATATCTTCATTATCCTTTTTTCTCGGTGATGAGAATTTTGCATGACTGATTTATGATAGTATAGATAAACCATCAGCCGGCAATGCAGCTTCACTAGAGAGGAAGACAATCCTATTTCTCCTTCCAGTAGCCACTTTTTCGACCAGAAGCATCAATTGTGACAACTTCGTCGCTTTTATAAGGTCTATCACCCAGCATCAGAGAAAATTGGTGCAATTGAATGTCATTCGACAAGCCAGTTCTATAGCTTTTCTGCCGATATGTCTGAAGAGTTAACAATACCACAAGTAGTGGACGACCTTACCGGTAAAGAAGATCTCAGTCGAACATTTAAAGACATTGCAGCCGGCATTTCCGGCGGTATCGCACAGGTTCTTGTTGGACAACCCTTCGACATCACTAAAGTGCGGCTACAGACTTCTACAACGCAGACCTCCGCGCTTAAGGTGGTTAAATCTTTGGTGAAGAATGAAGGACTGAAGGGGTTTTACAAGGGTACGACTACACCGCTTATAGGTGTGGGAGCTTGTGTTTCTTGCCAGTTCGGAGTTAACGAAGCCATGAAAAGATATTTTCATAGAAAGAACAATTACTCTAGTCCCACACTGAAACTCAAAGAATACTATGCTTGTGGAGTAGTCAGTGGCTGCGCCAATGGGTTTTTGACGGCACCTATAGAGCATGTGCGAATACGTTTGCAGCTTCAGACCAGTTCTCTGGCAACCGCTGAGTATACTGGAGCCGTTGACTGCATAAAAAAACTAATCACTTCGGGAAAAATCATGCGTGGGCTCACTCCAACTCTGCTTAGAACATCTCATGGCTTCGGTATCTACTTTTTGACCTACGAATCTCTTTTGGCGTCCGAGGCCAAGAAAGGGGTTAAAAGAGTCGACATACCATCCTGGAGACTATGCTCGTACGGTGCTCTATCTGGAGTAAATCTGTGGCTAATGGTATATCCGTTCGATGTCATGAAGTCTGTCATGCAATCAGACGATCTTCGGAAACCTGTGAATGGGAAAAACGTCGCTCAGGTCGCAAAATACATATACTCCACAAGGGGTATCAAAGGATTTTTCAAAGGCTTTGCACCAACCATGTTGAGATCCTTACCAGTGAATGCTGCTACATTCACGGTTTTTGAGCTTGCGATGAGGTTGATGGGCTGAATGGAACTGTCATCACAAATAATGCAATTCACCAATTTCGATGAAAATAGCTTACATTGAACCATGGGTGTGAGGTTTGCATCTGATAGACGTGATAGACTGAGTTAATATGAGCACACTTGTGCGGATGGGGCTTGAGATTGTTTATGGAACTTGTATTAGCGATGAGGGCTCAGAAGAGTACTGAAAATGCCCCTCTAGCACATGCCAAATGGATATAGTAAGGCCGTTTCATATTGGATGCTTTGTGGATATACCTATGCCATTCATTAATTTGGCCTTATACCCTAGCCTCTTATGGCTTAGAAGTTTTGGAAAACGGATAGGAGGTTCCTTCCTTCTACTCAGAATGGCAAATCAGTGTTGAGTCATTCGATACTAATGAGCTGTGCGTAAAGACCTAGTCTGTCTTCAAAATTGACACGAGGTGCTAAAAGTTCCGCTAGGGTTGCATCATATAACCTTTAATTATAGACAACATTTTCTTTTACATATATTTACCATCTCCACTCAGACATCGGATGAGGTCCCACCTTTTCGCAAGCTATCAGGAAATTCAAGATTTGTGTTTACATTCCTGAGATTCAAGAGAACAGTACATCACCACTGGCACTAAAATATATTCTGCTGTTGGCTCTTGAGTAATTATTCCCTAAAAGATCATTCGCGTATGCTTTGCAGATAGATAATGAAGGCTCTTATGTCTAGAGAAAAACGTAAGGGCAAGAGTTTCACTTCAATTTGGCATCTCTGTCCATCTAGAACAAGAGCTATGTAAAACCACAGGTTTGTGATACTATGACAGCGACAGTAGTGACAAATAAGCCAAGAAGGTAGGTGATTATAAGTTAAGGATGATCTAGCGAGGGTATGGGGGGATCAGAACTGAGGGGGTTAACGGGGTTTGATATAAATACCTCTGCAGTGGTCTGAATTCCTGTCATTGCATCGGATCACAATGGGTGGTACTCATGACATGTGGATAGGCAATGTTTTATTAGATCAACGAAATCAACTCAGGTACGCTAGACACATCATGGAAGAGAAATCAAGTCCCGGTTAAAAACAGTATGCGGTTCATTGCAACGGAAAACATCATCAAATGTATTGCACTTCAACCATGTAAAGACCCCGAAAACTCACAAAAGGAGTATTATCGCTTCAAAAGGCTAGGTAAATGCTCTTCGATCCGTTCTGATGTGGCGTAAATTGTCTTAATTATCGCCCTGCAAGCCTCCCGACATTATTTCTCACTCCTGCAAGTCACGCTGTTGCTCTAGTTTATCAGTATAAAGAAAGTTACAAAGAGACGGTCCTTAGCAAGAGTGAGTTAAATTCTCTCGACATCGAAAGACTATCCAGCGACAAAATGAAAGCTTGCTGCAGGATTCTATTCCATGGTATAAAAAATATGCCATGAATGTGCCGTAGAATTTACTTCTACAGAGTAGAATGCTAGTGTTGAAACTTGGGTTCGTTAGAGCATATGTATCATTCTTAAACAGACTTAGATACTTAACGAAAGCTGTGTTGCTCCGGAAAATTGACTTCACCCTAGCATTTCGAGGGGAGAATAAACCATTCTAGGGTCATGGGTTATCACCACCTGAAAAAATCAGTAGTTTGGAGCAGTCTCAATATAGATATATAAGGAAAATCCACTTTTTCATCTCTCTTGACACAAATGTGATCTATGAAGCTAAAATAAACAAGACACAAGCAAAGCGGACACACTCGAATCAAATTAGCTCAGAGTTTGAATATGATATGATATTTTAAGTACTAAACTCTAGCAATATTTAAGGAAAAAAGCCATCATGGCGAGACGAATGTAAAAAAAAACGTTAAAATTGCTGGGCTCTTCGCAATAGCTGGTCTATTTTATTTGAAGGAAAATTTACATGGATAACAATACCTTGCGGCTATTTTGGTGCAGGTTAGAAATAAATGACATTGATTTAGTCAAAGTGTGCTAGGCTTTGGTGATTCGGCATAATTGTAACTGAAAGATATCCTCTAGAATTTACAAATCTGAATATTCTGCGCGGTATTTATCTGATTCTAAGACGATCAATAATCCAATTGAGACTCTGTATTTGATTGGCGTAGCACGATAAAGATGTTTTTATCTTTTGGTGTTGGTTTCCAGTGCTACATACTACTGTTTGATCGAGGTTTAGAGATAACTCTCCGTACTGTCTTGACCGCATCAAAGTCGGCCTTATAGGTTTCCTAAAGTATGCCCTTTTACTTACAGTTCTACGCTGCTGAGATGTTAGGAATGTGGTCTTTCGAGTTGTCAATTCTAATATTTGACGCTAGATCGATAGGAGCTCCGGCATGGTCCCCTTCTCCTTAGGTCATGCGACATTCAAATCGTCTATTCCTACCGATAGTTTGTAGGTAGTTTCTGCTGAAGTGGTGTTGCTAGAATGTCGGCGTTATCTCTGTCGCAACAAACTTCACTTCTAATTCAAAGGACTCAAACATCTTTCGCAACCTTTACATTTGGGTTCCAGAAAAAGGATTGCGTAGTTCAAAAACGTTTTGGAAGTTACCATTGGAAGGGCATTTTGACTGGTCTTATAAATTGTAGACTGATGATTAAATTCAATTCCTGAATTAAATTCCTAAACTTCCCGCTTCGTGTACTGGTCTAAATATCGCTTTCAACTCAGCTTCACTCGATGACACATAGGTACAAGCTGAGAGTACGGAGCGAGAAGAAATGAAGAGCTCATTGAGCTGTCAAGGCTGTCCCAATTGGGTTGTGTGCAGATATTAATGCTGTGAGAGTAATCTATGATGACTGTCATGTCGATAGGACTTATTGCTTCAATTCGCAACCATTTTGGCTTCTTGTGTGCAAAATTATAAAGCTACTGGGCCCAATAGAGTGCGACCTCACATACCTCTGCACATGGAAGCAATGCATGCTGATCTAGAATGATGACGTAGTATGACTTTCCGACCTTGGACTTGTGGATAATAAAGAAAAGCACCAGCGAAATTCTTTGCAAGCGATGATCCCCGGGATTGAAATACAGGTGCTGTAATTCGAATTTTGTGGAGACAATGAGATGACTTGGTGGTCATTTGACATTTGAATGTTTCGTCCTTTGAAGGGGTGAATCGAGCTTAAAAAGTTCAAGAATAATGGTTTTCTCACTCCCTACCATCATTTCGTTGTTTCGTTGGTACTCGTTTTCGAGATCTTGCATTTTGTATCCGGCGTAATCGTCAAAATTTGGTAGATCTGATTTAAGGGCTTTGGTTTCAAAACTTTTATTGGAGGACGCAGTGGCTCTTCATATAATGTTTGCTGCGTGTCGTGAAATTTACGTCATTGGCGTAAATGTTTACACCAAGAATTTGATCCTTCACATGTCTGAACAACTCACAAGGCCACATTTCCACTCAATTATTTAGAAGGTGATGAAGAAATGGTTACGGATAACTTCATACCGTTTTCTTCTCGACGGTTTCAATGCCTACAATGATTTCTTGAGCTTGAAACCTCTATCTCCTAATACGTAGTAGGTGTGGCAGCTAGATGTATAGCTTCTCTTTGGGTGGAGCATAGGTAGTTGTATGTCCAAAGTTGCCAACACTTCTAAGATACCCCCATTGATAAGCAGGTTATTAATGTCTCGTTCGCCATAGTTTTTGCTCAGCATCCAGGTTTTACGTGTGTTGCGTTTGCTCATCTCCTGGTGCAGCAGATTTAAATTTTCTTCTACCTCCTCTCTCGGTAGCGAATTTGAAGATTGAGCTAATCATCTTTTCCTCCGATACCACTTCATGGTCTGCGAGATTCCTCGTTTCCCGATCTTCATGTTTTCGGATTGATCAGCTCCTTATCCATATGTATTCTTGTAGGTGCTTTTTTCCTCTCCATTTGTATTTCAACTGAACCCTTCTCGGTATTGTAGAATCATACCTGCTTTTTGGTGAGGGATGATTTCTTTGTTGATACAACCGGTGAAACTGCCGCTTTATTCAAAGAGTTAAACATTCGTTTTCTTCAGTATCACTTCCTCTGCTTTTGAAATCACCTTCCTACTTCCTTATAGATATTTGACTGGTTAGGACGGTAAAAAAGTCTTCATCGTGACAATTTTCATGTATGAACCTTCCAGATCGTCATAGTCGTTTGATATACTGTCTGCAAAACTTCTTCCTCTGCCACTACCAAAATTTGAGACAGTTTAGAACTGCTTGATAGATTCTTCAACTGACCCATCGGGTCCCTCCTTAAAAAGCGGGTTCTCTGTTCGATCAAGGCACTCGGTTTATTCATAGTCGCGGCGAGTTCGGAAATTGTGGACTTTCTCTCTCATTATCAGGTACGGCTTGATGGGAAGTCAAACCCTGAGTTCATTTCGCCCGTATTAGAATCCAAGTCACTGACGTTCCAACAGTTGGAAATATCTCATCGTTAATTGCTTCATCTAGACTCTCTTGATCAAGACCTCGTCTGTCATTTCGATGATTCAAACATCTGGGCTGTCGTTCGTTAAACTCTCCCTATCGAGTTTATAATCTAATTCAATTGTTTCAATATGGCCCGGAGTACTCTTCTGATGCTGTCCATTATGAAAAAGTAACAATGGTTCATGAGCTTGTCCTTTCTAGGGACGTAGATGAGGTATCCGAACGATGCAGCGAAATAGTGTAAGACTTACCTTGGTAAGCTTGTTGTTTCCATCATACTGTTTTACGACGATGATATATAAACCAACAAAGGTATGCCAGATCTAGGTGAACCCTTCGTTACGCTTAGTGTACTCTCATCATCGCACAGGGCGATGTCTATAACCACGGTGCGTATGTACTATTGTAATGGTGAGAGGCAATATGCAACGCATGAAACCCCAAATGTCTTGATACTTGTGAATTGCTCATAAGTGTTCGGCAGTCGTTTAAAAATATAGGGCTAAATCAGGCAGGTACATCATATGTGCTCGAATCTCCAACTGAAGTATTCTAGAGTCTTACCCGTTGTTAAATCACTAGATTTCGATTAACTTGCTAAGAGTTTTCCTCTCTTTATTAGTAATGCCTTAACCTGATATCGTTTTGGAAGACATACTTGCGCTATCAGTTCCGAATGTAGCTGAGAATTAGCTGAGCACTTCCTTGGTAAAGGAAATAACTATCTGCGAACGTTGTAAAATACGAGGAGCGTCCGATGGCATATGCACCGGTGGTTTAAATACACCTGAATTCAGGTGTTCAAATTCTGCATATTTATCTTGGTCTTTGTCTCATGAGTGGGAACCCCTGTTTTTTTTCATACCTTTACTAATTGGATTCGGCCCACATTTGGTGGCCTGAATTACTCCAGTGAACCTCGAATAATCGCTGAACGAAAATTAGTCCCAAAACTCAGGTGATGTTTTTGTATTTATACAATTTTTGGTGGTCATTTTCATAAGTATAGCTCTTCCAATGACATGGTTCGGCCAGAAAGCTTGCATTTATTTAAGCTTTGATATTCTGACCAAGTTGAAATCTGGAAACTGTGCTAAGAGAGACCCAGTACACATCTTGCGTTTTGATGACGTTACTCTCCTTTCCTTTCTTCTGATTGCGAAGGCGAGGTGAGATGAAGTAATGACATAAATTAAACTCTTTTCGAGCTGGACAATTGGGGGAATACAGCAGTTGTAACTACTTGATAGGTAAGTACCTAAGTTGTTAGTTTTTCAAAAATCAAGTTTAACGGTCCTGATTTTTCCATGGAATCTCGTCATTTTGAGCATAGTAGAATTTGTTTTGTCTCGATGTTTGAAACTCTGTTAGGAGATGGACTCGCAAATCATTAAAAAAAGGTGCACTCTTAGCGAGCAACTAGGGTGAAGTGTGCGGCTTTGCGATGGACACATTACCTAACGTTCTTTCTTCCTAACGTTCTTTCTTCGTGACCATTCAATCCTATCATTGCTCTAAGTAAAACGTTGCTTCTTCTCGATTATTGATCTCCGTTTAGGGTTTCTTAGGGTTTTTATTATTAAAAGGGCTTCAAAAGCAGCCGACCCTTCAAGTAGCTCTCGAATGATGTAGCATAATGGCCATGTCGGCCAAATAATTCTAGGACAACTGCAATTTGATCCGACATACAAGGTTAGCTCAAAATCTAAAAGAGTGATTTCATGGACTTCACAGTTTGAACGCTTTTTATAAAAAGTGAATGAGATCCCCCGAGTGTATTATGACCCCTGTCTCCACCAATTCATCAAGCGACTTCTGTACATCGCTAATGTAGAGAATTTCGTGAGAAGATCAAAATTTGGAGCTTTCAGTTGGTCTTGAAAAATTGCTCACTGCATGGAAATAATTTAAACAGCAAGTCGAAGCCAGACTGTTAAATCTGAACTTCTACCTCCGAGTATTTTCACCTTTCGGTGGTCATGACGAATAGTTAACACTTGGTTGTTCGATTGGTCAGTGAACCTAATATTCTCAGGTATGCATGTTTGCGAAGACGACGATTATTACGGTATTGAACTCTTACACTCCTTTTTTTTGAAAATTGCGAATATATGGCGACACGGGGTAAGTACCTCGTCTGTTGTGAGACAAAAATGAAAGTCCCATCGTCCAATTCGTCGTCACGGGAGTCGTCAACAATAATAGAGTTTACAATAAAGTTAGCAGCGTAATACACTCTCCTTAAGTGACATAATTCTCCGGAGAGCCATTTCCACTGGATAACGTCTTATGAAAGTGGCACGGAAAGAAATTCCCCAGTCAAATTGTCAGTAATGGACAGTTTTTTTGCTTTCACACAGTTTAGCTTTTGTTCGTACCTGAACTTGTCTCACTTAAGGCGACTGCAAGAAAATTATCAACATTTATAGCAGTGCGATCATCTTTATACTGGTCACGACCATGTTTCTGCATTGTCACCGCACGACAGACGTTCCATACCTTTGATATATCCTAAATTGCTGTAAATGTAAAGTTTTAATGTATAAACATTTGAGTTAATCTCTGTGGTAGACTTCGCATACAGAAACTAGAGTAAAACTTGCATTTTATGTTTGGAAGGCACCCGTTTACGAATAAACTTATATCTATTATAATCTTTTGGTTTATGCATGTAGTTCAAGTATGTATTCAAAATGCTTCGAAGGACTGGTGGAGATAAGATTAAGGATGGTTGATTGTGTAGTTTAAGGTGTGATCCTTGAATTATCATAAGATTTATTTGTCGGAACCTCTGTCCGTCTAGCGTCAGATCAATGGAAAAGTGATCACAAGCACGTGACAGATGATTGCGTCAGAATCAACAGGATGTTCAAAGAATCTAGAACAGCTGCTGACCTAACAGGAATGACGTCGATTGCACGGTATGGCACCACTTACAATCGAATGCATTGCTCTTATAGCAATTCATCGATGTCATTTGCTTCCGGAATACTGGAAAACTTTCACATCGCTCAGGGACGGAACATTTCCGAGAATTTGTATAAGAGGAGATGTTTTATCCACCCTAAAACCTAATTACATTCATGCTAAGTACATCGCAGAGAGACAATTTTAAACACGATAAAACAATAGTTTACATTTTACAGTAATGGATAGAATCAACCAAGATATGGGACGTTTATAGTACAACGACACTCCGGAGACAGAGTTTCAACACGAGTGTAAACAATATGGACTTCGTTGCTTGAAACACTGCACCATGCGTAAATAACATATATGTATGTACAATGGATGCTATCTTGTAGACAGAATGAAGCCTTCTCGTATTTGATTCTCGGAAACAATTTCCTTCGATGAAGGTAACTCGTTTTGCTTAAAAGGGTGTATTTTGACTATTGCTTATACTATTTAACAGTGTCATTACTGGAAAACGTGGTATCACCTATTAATTAGTGGTGGATAATGTGGTAATCCTTGCTTACATAGTGTGAATTCTGACGCTGTCGCTAAGTCACGTGACTATGATCACTCTGCCTTCATTATGACGTTAGATAGCCGGAGGTGGCGACATACATGATTCTTGAAAACATTTCTTCCTTTGGTATAGAAAATTGAATATCACAGGGTACTAATACTTTATCTTATTTAGCAGCACGTCCCTTCCATGACATGACACACTTCCTTTACCGGTTGTGTGAGTGTTGCCAACAGCTGTTCGAGTTGTTAAAGTACTCACTAAAGTATTCGCAAACTCTCCTGCAATCAAATCACGTGAGATGATCACTGTTGATGAGCCTAACACCAGATATAAGTAGAGGATTTGATACTAAAAGAGTAATGATCAATGCTAATCACTGCATGAGATACAAAAAACGAAGTCTGCTCTTGTCAGTTTCATAATAATGGTCTCATGGTAGAAGTGTTTTAGAACTGTTTTAACCCATGCGTTTTCATCTGGCTTACCAATGAACTAAACGAGCCCTAGATATAGCTGAACCAAATTGCATTTTTTACAAGTTGGAAAGAGTGCAAAAATGAAGACGTTTGAGAAGCAAAATCGACGTTAATTGTGATCTTTTAAGGTAGCTCTCTTTAGTAGAGAGTTTGATTCTCCGATGATTCTTTCATTATAATTTCTGAAGTCACCAGTGTCATGCCAATAATTAAAACAAACGATAATTCCTAATGCAGTTAAGAGCCACAGCTTGTTCAAGGCATGTGGTTTAAAATCCTTATCAACCCTTGGTACATGCTTTATTGCATCATGAACCGACATATACGGTAAGTCAAATGAGATGTCCGGGTAAGCGAATTTGAACGAAAGTTATTATTTTACTCGAATTCAAGTTTCCAAAAGTACCTGATTTTTGCTTTTTTTTTGATCCGTTTGTGGACCGATCTTGATTTTTTTGGAATTTAGGTATAGTATCGACAAGAAAATTGTCGGAACCTCTGTCGGTCTAGCGTCAGGTCCATGACGAAGTGATCATGTCCACGTGACAGATGACAGCGTCAGAATTAACAAGATGCCCAAAGAATTTAGAACAAGTACTGATCTAACGGAAAGGGCGTCGATTAAACCAAGTGATAACACTTGCAATTAATTGAGTGCACCCAGATCAGTCCATTTATACTATTTGCATCCGGAATGCCTGAAAGTTCTCATATTCGTCAGCGACGGAACATCTCAGAGAACTTGTATAAGAAGGGACGTTTTGTCTACCCTACAAGCTCATTTCATTCATGCTAAATAGATTACGGAGAGATAACTCTAACTTTATAAACAATAGTTTACACCTTACAATTGTTGGGATTGGTGAACTATATGGTATAGTGTCAATTGCGTAATCAGAGAGTGACACATTAGTCTAAAATGACATATTAAGCGCTAAGGTGAAATGAGCCAACTGCAACGATATGAAGCAACAATACGCCAACGCTATGCAGGACTTGAGAGCAATCCTTACTAATGGCTGGGGTCTAGAACGTTACCGTTTGTTTGCTATCGTTACTCCAAAAATCGTTTAAATATCCGTGGTTTGGTCAAACCAAGTGTACCAAACTTATAACCAAAAGAGCCACGGAGAGATAAGTAAAATCCATAACCATAACCATTCACTTAGAGCAAAGCATGACTGAGCAAACGAAGCAGATTAACGACTAGAACACTGCCGACGTAGTCGAGCCTCAATAGAAAGAAAAGTAAAAAACATATAATATAATTATTTACTTAGAGAAAGTTATGACTGAGCAAAGGAAGCAGTTGAACGACTCGAACAATGCCGAGGTAGTCGAGCCTAAACAAATCAAAACACTATATTTATCAAAGCTCGGGCACCAACTAATCCGCGAAGAGCTACAAAAATTTCAGAATGCTTGTTCAGATCCTCGGGTCATCTCCCTGCATGAAAAAAAATTATTTCTTCACTTGATTTTGTGTAACAATGCTTCTAGCCATTACTGTTTTTAAAGCATACGGACCTGCAATCTAAGGTAATTACAGAAAACGATAGAAGCATGTTCAGTATCAAAGATGTTTTTGATTCCTCGAGCTTGAGCTGCACCCTTAGATAAGCATCGTGCATCCAACACTGACTACTTGTGTAGAAACAAAACTCGTACTAAGCGACAAAATAGCTGCCCTACGATAACGACGCTTAGACTGTAGCTGTAGTAATGAATGATATTCTCTTGATACTGCGCTTCTCAGATCTTGAAAACTAGAACCAATCCATAAATAAAACGGCATAGGAAGAAAGAAACACAGATTTCGAAGAGGATCTGTTGAGCTGGAAAAATGTTAATTCCGAAAAGCACTTTCTTGACAAAACATCTATACTGTACTTGGGTATTGGTACTTTACCGCAACTGCCTTACGTTCTCTTGAATTAGGAGATCTCTTTTTCTCAAAAACCGATTCCAAAAAAAGTCTAGTGTCCTTGGA